>NC_053117.1:17854043-18009043 GCF_010015445.1 Perca fluviatilis
CTGTCAGGGCAGCACAAATAATAGCCCAGTAAGGAGAAGGTGGCTGCTTTAACCACGTCACAGTCTGTGTTTGGCCTTCAGAATCCATCATATCTGATCTGAGTCATCCGTGTTGGATGTGGCTACAAGCTGGCGTGTGTCCTTTGTTCATCAGGGACATAGATGCCATCATAAATTCACTGTAAACATTTCTCTTCTGTTTATCAGCAACATATGCAGTTGCAAACTTTGAAAGGCTCTTTCATTTCTTTCTGGTCAGCAGAAAAAAAAACATTTAAAGAAATGTATCTACCCTCTCCTCATATGTATATGTAGTAAATATTTATCCTTTTTTGTAGGCCATGAAAACAGAATACATATATAAAACTTAATGGCACTATGCTCTAAGAAGCAACACTCCGTTCAGCCTGATGTTCATCACATTACATGATATGTGACATGGTTCCTGCAGATGTCCATCGCTGTGATGTTGGTGTCTTCATTTAGTCCATCAACCGGTGGAGAATCTCAGTCTTTTTATGTGTTGGCAATACAACTGGCAACATGAATCTAGCAGCACTGGAAGTGGAGTCAAAGGCCAGCCTGGCTGGTCCAATGGAGTGTGGCGATTGTCTTGTGATTGGCAGGAGGAAATGAAGGTTGTAAAGTTGCTCTTTTCACTGTTGGGGAGAAGAGAGAAAAGAGTGATTATCGTGGTTTAGGCCTAAATGTGAACGAGCAAAACATGCATAATGATAACCAACATTAACTTTAAAATACCTTATGAGGACAAAACAATATGTGACAGTGAACTGAAATAACAAATGGAGAATGTGGTAGAAAAAAGTAAACTAATTGTAAATATTTTTCTTTGATTTTATTTTGTAAAGTTAAGTCTTCTAATGTCATATAATCCGTTATAATCAAGAAATTACTGTAATTATACTTTTAGATATAGATTTTTTTACAGGGCCCACACATATGTTCACTTTTTTTTAAGTAACCTACGTTTAGCAAGATGAATTATTGATCATGCATCAATATTGGCGTTTATTCAATACACATTGTGTTCATGTTTTACTTAAGTGTATCATGTTTAAGCACAATTTAGGCCCAGCAGTCTCGGTGTGGAGGCTTTTCTCTCCGTGTCAGAGAGACAGGAAGTGCAGGTTGAAAGCTATCTTAAAGAGTCTGAACAATGATGAAGTTAGGAGATGTGAGTGAGCTAATGTAGACTCACCAAGTAGACATCGAGAACAGATCCGTCATCGCGGTCTATATCCACATCCATGGTGCTCTGTTCGGAAGTGAGGCAGATAGCGCTGTCCTCCAGGGTAAACGTGGAGCTGGATGCAACGTCATCTCTGAAACAGAAAAATGGATCTTCATATTACAGTTTTTTACGATCGCTATGACAATTTTTTCAATACTTTTAACAACTATCCTAAACTCTTAACACAGTGAGCACATCTGTCTGTGTAGGCTATACATTTAACACATTTCTTGTTGCTTTGACACAAATTGCATACAGTTAACACAAATTTAAATTTTACAAAAAAGCTCAACCAAGGCCAAAACAATGGATATGTACTGCCAAATTCAAAAATGCTTTCACACTGTATGTCAGAACAGATAACATCATGTTCTAAACCTAACTTATAGGCTAAAGTGAAAGTGAACAGCTGTTCACAAATAAACACAAATATATCCCCTGCATTTCATTCCAATGCTACTGAGAAACAGCTGATTAGATCAATCACAGCTGATTCCCATCTAGGAAACACACTCATGTGTTGAGGTTCTTTCAGTCCCATGACCATATGTTACTGTAGTACATACAGTAAAAGAGGACCTATTTGGGCTGATTTTGTGTGGAAAAGGAACAATAAAGGAACACAAAGAAAGTAAGAAGAATTGCTGCACGAGGGAGAGGAAGACGAGTACCAGGACGATTCTGTCTCTCTTCTTTTTTTCATAAACCGTACATTCTATAAAGCTACTCTGAGATGGGTCATTCATTTTTTGTATTGAATTTCTGCAGCAAAAGAACCAAAATGCATACATTTACTAAACCCAACGAAACAAAAATGTAGAGAGGCTTCAAGAGAAACTCCAGTGTAAAACAATCTATGATCAATACAAGTGAATTGTTGTATTTTGAAAATTAGTGTTCGAGTTTAGTTTTCGGTGTGTGATTTTGAGCATGAAATTAACTGTTTTGCCAATTGTGTGTTAAAAAACTAACTTTTGTAGAAGACAGCCCTGAGAGTTTATTGTCTGGGTCAAGGGAAGTTAAAGTAAAGCAGCTGTCTAAACAGTGCTTGGAAACTGATGACAAACATACTCTCCAGAAACAAATCACACACTATTGCAGAGACTCTGACATCAAAGAGATGAACCGACCGCCAGCAAGATGGGAAACCTGTCTGGTGCGGGCCAGTGGAGGCCTCAGCTCAGAGAGGCTCATAGTCTCACAAATGTCTCGGAGGAAATGAAGAAAATCTCTTTAAGAGTGAGCACAAAGTCAAAATGAGACCCTTGCTGGGAGAGTATGTACCGCAAATGCACACACAGCATAAGAGATCAAAACAAAACTTGCTTTACTTTAAGTCATTTTGATTTCAGCAAGCTTTTTCACAAGCTTCTCTAGATCTCAAGATCTAGATCTCAATTAAACTAAAAAGGCATAAAACGTGCACCATACAAATACAAGTACTTCAATAATGAAATAGATAGAGTGTGCTGTGAGATTGCATACATAGATACATGCATACATAAATCTTATGTACGTCTTTAAATGTAGCTTGGCCACCAGGAGCCTGAGCGCAATGTTGTTCATCCTCTCTTTCTTTTATATTCAACCACCAGGGGGCAACTTGAAGGTTGTTTTCCTTGTTTGACATCAGTTGACTCCCTGATTAATACAGGAATGTGTTTTACCCTTTTATGACATGTGATTAACTACTTATTGTGTTCAAAGTCAAAATGAAAGCGTGGTAGGGAGGGCAGCAGAGGAGTACAGTCGTAGAGATAGATGGATTGATAAAGAGGTACAGGTAAATAACAGCTTTAATACAACCCTACTGTGACACATCACAACACAAGGTGTTAACAGGCAGACCAGCTGTCAGCCAGGGATTATTGTTGGTGGATATACAGTCGCCGCTGCACCCGATTGTCCTCTTTTGTCACAGTCTTTCCGCAGCATAATGGCACGGAGTATGGCCGCGTCAAAGCCGCTGTTTAAATATTTATGAAAGCAGTTGACAGAACAATGTCAGCGCAGCAGCAGGTGACTGATGAAGGGACAGGACCGGGCAAGTCGCACAATAGAGCCTCAGAGAGCAAGCTGAACCTGACACCGCTGGACAGGACAGGTGAAAGATGGGAAAGAGGACGAATGAAACTGTCCTTAACAGCCAGTCCACACGATATAGTGTAATAAAAGTAGTGTAGGTGTAATAAAACCTGTTTATCTAATACGTGGATTATCATTTCATAATGCGCAGTAACATTTTTTTATCAGATTTTGCAATATAATATGAGGTAATACATAACTTGTAAAGTTCTTCAACTATGAGTCAAATGATGCTGTTAAGAGTTGGTGAATGTTGAAAATGTCTTTATTAGGAGTAACCCCTTGAGATGCAGCATCTCGTTTTCGAGGGGGTCCTTAACAATAAATAAATAAACAGTACAATCATAATTAGACATAACAAAATGAAAACAGACACAAAAAACAAAAAAACAAACATAATCAGGCAGTCATAATCAAGTTTGAGGCAGAGTAAGAATGAAACTGGATATTCATAATATTAGAAGAGGTGTTATCATGGTATCATAGAGGATTATGGACAGGTACAGTTGGAATTGTAATAGGAAAACAGGGCATTTTTAAAAGGAGTGGAGAGATAGAATGGATCGAATGTTTACAGGTAGATTATTCCAATCTGAGGGGGCTTTAAACCTAAAGGCTTTCTTAGCTGTAGCGAAAGTTACAGCAGGGACAGAAAAAAAAATTGTGTAGAGTGTAGTAGGTAGAGGAAAAGGGTACCATAAGCTGTTTAAGATAACTAGGGTAATTGAAATGTATACATTTATAAATAAACTGCAACCAATGCTGAGGTCTTCTTATTGAGGGTGATGGTAGAGCAAGTTTTTCATACATAATACAATGATGAGTTGTGAAAGGACATCCAAGAACAAATCTACAGATTCTGTTGTAAACAACGTTGAGAGGAAGCAGACTAGTGCTGGGTGCAACCTGATCAGCATAGTCCATAATTGGTAAGATAAGTTGTTGCACAAGTTTCTTTCTAACGGTAAGAGAGAAGCATTTTCTAGAGCGGTAGAGAACACTAATACAAAAGTTGATTATTTTTAAAATATAATCAATCTGATACTTAAATGAGAGCTCAGAGTCTAGCCAAAGTCCAAGGTATTTGGTGTGTTCAGCTTTTTGCAGTGAACTACCTTCAGAACAATTACACACGTGTGACCTTTTAATTTGGCTTGAATGAAATAAGGTCAAGCCAACCAAGGCTTTCCAAAGTGAAAACAGATATTCCTTTTCAGGGAAAGATTTGTGTAGTACCTCTGGAGTATTTTGTCCTTCCCACCATCACACCACTTATCCTTTGACTGTAGTGTCCCTTCTGTATGTTGTGTATTTGTATTGGATGCATGTTGCCAAGCCAGCTGAGTCACCTGCTCCATAGTCTCGCTTTGCCAGACCATCCACACGCTGCGGAGCGGAGGAGGGTCTGGCGAGTCCACACAGCATTCCGGGATGGGAGATAAACATGCTCTGGTTTATTTCTTTAAACCAATCACCATCGTCATGGGCGGCGCTAAGCTCCGCACTGAGCCGCTGTAAAATAGTCGTGTGAGAGAAAACTCAGATTGGACTGCTAGCTGTCTGGATTTACCCTGCAGAGATCTGAGGATCAGTTAACCATAGTCCTCATAAATCCACCAGAGTTTAAAATTCCAACACAAAGGACATCAGCAAAAATACATGCATCCGGCGGAATTTCCTGCGGCACCGGAGCAATCCCGGAAGTGGAACGTCAAGGATATAGACTACCTGCTCCATGATACACGTCAACAATAAGACCATGTGATGTACAGTAAGAGCACAGGTGACAATAATATTAAAGTGTGTTCTTGTGTGTATGCGTGTGTTGGCCATGGCAAATTCACATGCCTCCCTTCCCTTTTATACACATCATGGTTTTAAGGTGATATACAACATGTTCCATCCCAAAATCAACACAGAGTGTTACGATATAATGAAAGCAACCAGAAAAGGGACACCAAGTAGAAACCGTACCTCTCATCTGTTTGGTTGTTTACGCTGACGAAGATGGAGGAGGTGGAGATGGTTCCCATTGAGGAGCCCTCGTAGAAGGACGGGTTGGCAGGGACCAGATCGGGACGCAGGTACGAGCCGAACACAGCTGAGGATAAAATATTCACATGGCTGTGGTATCAGTAAAAAAAATCTTATATTTTCGTCTGACCCTTACGGTCTGGTAAATGCCAACATCTCTCAAACTCCAGGCCTCCAGTTTGTAACGCAGGGTTTTTTTTCCCTAAATTTGTAGTCTCCAAGCCCAACCCGAGATTAGGCTTCTCACTTTTGTGAAAGCTCCTCCAGATCCGCACAGACATTTTTTTTTTTCACAGGCTGAGTAGTACTCGTGATGAGTAAACTGAACTTTATTTGGAACAAATCGGTGGAGTTCTCCTTTAAATGAGAAGACACATCAACCAACACTGACATCCACGGTCATACTTTCTTGGAAGACCAAGAAATGCCCCATTAGTCGATCAATATGATCAATATTGCTTTGTATAGCTGTGGATCATCCACCAGAGGAAAGGAGAAAGAGTTGTTTATGGAATTCCTTTATGTGTTCTGTTGTGGAAAGTTTTAACAAGCTTAAAGGAATACGCCACCGTTTGTTGAAATAGGGCTTATCACGGTCTACCCTGGCTGTAGATAGGTGGGCCAATGCATTTTTTGTCTCAGTGCAAGTAATTAGGTTGTTTTTTGGTTTTTTGTTGGCTCACTTTTACTCACAACATGCTAACCGGCAACATAGGATTCCATTCACTACGCTAAGCTAACTAGCGGTGGCACTGCCGGTGTTGCACCGGACTAAAACAATGCATGGACAAAAAATGCGTTGGCCCACCCATCTACAGCTAGGGGAGACCGTGATGAGCCGTATTTCAACAAACGGTGGCGTATCCCTTTAAAGACGGAGTTAAGGCAGGGCATGAGAATTTGATTGAAGTTAATTGATTAAATGATTCCAATAAAACTGACATATATTTCCGAGTATCAGCTCCACAGAGTAAAACCAATTTTCTCCTTCCTCTTTGAGACTGATTTAGTAACCGTAAAGAAAGAGTCAGGAAGTGTAACAAACCAAATTGCTTTATAGTATGTTGCGTCACAGCTGGAGACACTGGTGGGAGAGCACTGGGTTGTAAAGAGAAAGAAGACATGACTTCTCTTTCCGCTCACCCCTGGTTCTTCACCACACAAAGGTCAGATGTTGCTGTTGCTGAATGTGTGCATCATTGCAGACACTTTCACCCTGTCTCAAACGGCTGATTCACATACTTTCTTGTACTGGGGTCAGATTAGGATCACAAGAGTGAGTTCAGGATAACACAGCTAAAACTACACACTCCTTTTTTTACACATGCCCTATGGACACACACATGCAAATTCGGTATCTGATGGGCTGCTAATAACAAGTTAGCCTCTGTTTTCTCTCCATCAAGGCCAAACACAGTATCAACAAGTGACAGGGAGAGAGACATGTTGAGGATAGTGGTAAAATGGCAAGTGCATTTATGATATAATCATTTAGGTTTTCCTAAAAAGTTGTTGTTTTGTGTACCTTGTGTGTCCAGACTGGCCAGGCTGCATGCTCCTCCCAGCCTGTCCCTCCTGTCCTCCTCGTTCCTCTCATCTGCCTGCGATGAAAGGATCTCCTGTGAGCACGACTTCAGAGCCGGGATGGACGTACGAGTCCTCTTTGAAGGGGAGAATCGAAGTGCTGCAGAGCAAAAAGGATGGAGCAAGTGAGGGAAAGAAAAGAAAGAGAGAGAGAGACAAATATTCAGGGAAGCAGAGGCAGAAAGAGTAAGAGGGGAAGATAATTGGAGGAGATAGTGGAAAGAGATTATTCTGACTGAAGCAATGTTCAAACACAGTGAAACTCCAATGCTCTGCCTCCAAAATTAGCAGGGAAGTCATTAAACTGTTAAAATGCGTGTCCCCTAAAGTGTCCCCTAAACCATCTCATTTTGCCTCCCAAGCAGGGCATGAAATTAAATCCTCTCCTGTCATCTCCCTCTGACAGGACTTGGCGATGGTTAATAGCACGGCTAAGTCCCCAAAACTTTGCGTCAGCTCTGTTAATTTCCACAGGGGGACCTGCATGGTTGCATAACAATGGTTCTATAGTTGATGTTAATGACATGTTCCAAAACTACTTTCTGGCTTTACTTACAGCCACGCCCACATCAAGCTTTTTTAAATCCATCTTGGTGGTTTTTAATGTTCTATTGTTCCTGGATTGCCAAACAACAAACTCAATCTGTTTTGAATGACCTAGCCACATGATTGCTTACACGTAACCAACACAAAGTCCTTCATTTTAAAGAATTCATTCTGAAATTGAATCAAAGCGCTCATTTCTACACATAATGGACCATGTGCCTCAAACGCTAACTATAGAAGACAATAACAGGCAAGAACAGATAATGCTCTGGGTGATCAGGAGGACAATACAAGGAAACAATATACCAGTTACTTTAAGTGAATTACCACCAATCTAATTATGTTACAGTGACACACAAATTCCCAGCAGTAGACAATAAAAACTGCCTACAGATTGACTCTTCTTATCAGGCCAGGATGTCCTACTTCCCATTGCTGCCCCTTCTCTTTGGTTTGTTTTTGCATGTGGGCTGCTTTTCCCTCCCTCTGTGTGACGATGATTAACCTGCAGACTTACGTTGAGTCTTCCTGAAGACACGCGTGCTCATGAACTTGAGGAAGCGGCTGGCATAAAACCCAGGCCGGTGCACCGAGACGGAGTCCTGAGGACAGGCAGAGAAAATGCAGGGCTTTTATCAGACAGCCACTAGCAGACATATGTAGAGTATGCGACCAAATAAAAGGCTCATTCATGAAAGCAGCAGTGTCAGATATGAGCAGGCTATCAACTTACACCATCGTACACCAGGGCTTTCCATGAGTGTTCCAATTTTTTTATGAACCTGGGGAGAAACAAAACAAGAAGAAGCCTTGTCACAAATGTATCCATTTACCCAAAAACACCCACCTTATGCTTGATCAAACCTGAGACACTTCCCTCTTGGCACAACACAAACTCAGGTTTTCAGCATTTAGGCAGAAAATACATCAAAGTTTAAAATAATGCAACCTTATCTTCTGAGGGAAGCAAGCAGGATATGTGGAGACAAATTGGGACTATTCATCCTTCCTCCCCGATCCGACCTCACCTCGCCCACTCTGTGTGCATTTAATGCCTCGACCAACCAGGATGACATACTGTAGATTTACATGATGCTTTTAAATTTCCACCAGTTTGAAAAGCCGATGAGCCAAAAGGCTTTCTCCTATGTCACCCGACGCTTTTGCTCTCAGGAAGAAAAAAAAAAAATCAATGTGTAAATAAAGAAGACTTATAAACGGTCATCAATGTGTCCATGTTGGAGTTGAAAAATTCGTATTATAAAAAAGATTCTGAGAGTCATGCCATGCTGTCATACTCCTTAGTCAGTCCTTAGCTATTCATGCACATTCCCTCCTAATTGTCACATCTTTATTGGCTATTGATGAGACATTTTACTTCCCAGAAACTGCATTTCTGCAGATCATACGGTCAGATATAAATGAGTTTTGTGGCCCCAAAGGTCAACAGATCCAATCAGTTATAATAAGAAAGGACAAGTATTAGAAACATAAAATAACAGCAGGTTTATATAATCTCATAAAAGATCAGTACCTATATGACTGTAGAATATCTATGATGCCCAGGAAGATGAACAGCTTTTCTTCTTTGTGTGTTTTGGCAGGGATGCCACCCATCCTAAAACAGAGTAAAAACACACCAGCAGTCAGAGAACAGCTACTGTTCTTCTTCTGCAATACTTGAAACACTGCACAAATGTTGGAAAAAGAGGCACGTACAATATTTACATTCATAAGTATTGCTGTAAATACGCTAAACAGTGGCTGTGTTTGTATTTTGGTAGCTATGGTTATATTAGAGCCTGACTGTGTGTACACTGTCTGAGTGTGCCTGTGTGAGCTATGAGCACAGTTGTATAACTGTGTCTGTGAGAGAAAAGGTAGAGATTATGACACAGACAGAGGCAGAGTGTGTATGCCCAAATATGTGTGCATAATATGTGTTTTCTCCAAGCTGAACCGACTCACGTGTCGTCAGTGGTGAGGGCTTCTGCAGCCTTGCCGTCTCCCTGGATGGACTCCATGGCAGTGGAGTAAAGCACTCGCTGACCCACAGGTCTCCTCCCGTCGCCCCCTGCTTGGCCTGGCTCACCCCCCTCTCTCTGGCTCTGGTCCAGGACGTGCACACCCAGCAGCAGGCTGTAGTCCATGATCTTAAAACTCTCCAGCACCTACGGCAAGTTACAAGACATGGAGTTGTTACAAGAAGAATCCTTCGATAATAAATGGCACAAACCGGATCGTAAAAACAAGATATTTCACATGTTCTATGACCTGTTTGAACACTGAAGTAATTATTCTCCTGACTTCACCTTCAGCTCAAAGACGGTAAATATAGCGAGATTATGAAATGTTTTGAAAAACACCTGGGTTTCCTTTCCAAAAACATTTTCATCACGCGTTTCAGCGCCTCAAAGGCCTTGCGCTTGCTAAAGGAAATCTCTGTGTAAACCAGTTTTGAGCTAAATAAAGAAGGGGTTTCTCTACAGTGAGCCAAGTGTTACACATTGACCTTTAGGAGCCTTTGGCCCAGTTTCCCAGAGGTTGGGCGACTTCATGTCTCCTTGTGCTCAAGTGTAGCAGTCATGGGTAGAAAGACAAGGGTAGAGAAAGAGCTTGATCTGGGAATAGGATCAGGGTCAGTGCCAGGTAGCCAGGCTTGTCTTACTGTATGACCTACTGTAGACTGGGGAAAAAAACAGTTACTCTATTGGTTTATAATTCCTGACTTGAATAATTATTATGAGTTATCAGAAAGGGAGAGGTGAAAGGTATTTTTTGAGAATCCTAGAACTCTTGATAAACCCTCTGTCATACAGCTTTAATGTGTGTATCTATTCTGTACTGATGAAAAGCCACAAATAGGAAGTTTAGAAGTTAGGGAAAGCCAGGCTTGAGAAGAACCTGCCAAAAACACAACATAGTGACAAGCCTGATAAAAAGTTCATCATTATTGTCTTGGGCATTCTCACTTACACTCCATTCCTAAGCCTAATAGGATTGGAAGCAATAAAAAAAAAAAAAAAAAACTACTGCTATAATCAAAGAGAGCCATGACCCAGAATCCAGAGAAAACGGGTCTATTTCTGTTAAGAATGTGAGACCAATGTTTTGAAGTTGACCTAAAACTTATATCTCCCTAGATAAGCCATTTTCAATACATGGACAAAGAAGATATTATTAGTGTTAGTTGTTAATCCAGTTTGCATTTGTAATAGAAACTGCTGAAGTATAAAGTCACACGCATTCATACACACAAACACAGATATAGATTTAATGACCGACTCAAACACTGGGGCTTTTGTTTGAGCTTTGCCTTTTACATATCAACGATTTGCATCCTTTCACTGGAACACCCACAGCCTATTCAAACTGCAGCCATTTTGCATAGAGCCACACACACCAGGCTGCCTACAGAAGGCCATTACTGTGTGTCCGGACCCCAGCTTTCCCAGGCAAACAATCAAATCATCACAGCAGAGAGAAAACCTCTGCATTTCTGTGGTTGTTTGTGCAAAAGATTTTCTTTGGATTTTGAAAAATAATGTATGTATAGGCAGAGAAAAAAGAAAAATAGTCAATAATCACTCATGTGGAGAGGAATACTACTTAGAGGCAATAGCTGCCAAGTGTGGCTTTCTCCCCTGCCCTCTGCTCTCATTTCAAATACAGTTTTCTCACAGTGAATGGGCTAATCCTTGTCTCAGCATCCCCTGATTTTAACAAATCTCTGATGTTTCTCAGTTTATTCCACCCTGAAGCACTCCTCCACCCATCTAGGGCTGTAGAGCTCCCCATAGTGTTCACTGGCATGCCCCACTTTGCAGTGACACTAATACACAGCAAGCTTTCTTAAATCTGAGTCTGCCTGCTCAATAGACAGAACACAGAGTCTCTTATACTCCTTTATGTAGCCCTGCTGGATCACTCACCCCAAGTATACGTTGACTGTGAGTTACAATCTCAGGAATATTCCTGCTAAAGTATCTATAATTAATTAGTACAACCTGCTACCCATGACACAACATATCAGATTAGAGACAAGTGGCTTTTCATTTTGTCATTTGTGTAAAGACACATAGACTTGATAAATGACTGTCTTTACCTTTTATTAAGAAGTTCCACAAAATGTCTAGATTTTGGCATCTTTTTTTCTTCTTCTGGTTCTGATAAAACTTGCTCCAAAAGCAACACCACTCGCCTATAACGGTATTTATTCGAATCACTTATTCCTGCATGTTGTGATCTCATATAATAGGAATCAAAGTATGCGGTTTCACATTTATTAACAAGACAAGACATCACCATGGGCTTTTGAAAATTAAAAAGCAGTTTATCACAATTTATTGAAATTTTATAGACCAAGAAATGAGTCGATTAATACAGAAAATAATCAGCAGGTTATTTGAATATGGAAAATAATTATTAGTTTCAGACCTGTGTAATTAACAGGTTCAGCCATGTGTAGTGAATTTGGTAAAGGACCCTGTTGAAGCCTTACTGACTTCTGACTGCAAGGTCAGGGCCTTGGTTTTTAGCTGCTGAGAGTGAGAGAAACCATTGTTGTCACAGGATCCCATGGCTGAGAAGAGGGGGAGCCATACAGTAAATGGTTGTTTATGATTGGCTACACTGGCTGCTATGCAACCCATTATTGTCCAAGAATGCATGCCTTCATTGTCTGAATCATTATTTCTGCATTTGTTTGTGTGTGCAATCAAAAGGACTCCTATTTCACAAATTCTCAAACAGAATTAAGACAGTACGTAGATGTCATTTGGCTTGGGTTGTCCCCAACATGACGAGGTCTCAACTCTCAACTGTGCTGTGAACAATACTGTCTCAACAGCTTGCCATCTTCATCAGCACCGCTATCATCCTTATGTCTGTATCAAATCACAAACGCACAGCCAGCACCACAACGGTACAGACACACACTCGCGCTCCAATAAACCCTCTCTGTCTCACTCTCTCTGTACAGTTACAGTCCAACATGAATTATTAATGCCTTGTGTGGTTTTGGCATTTGGGGAGTATCAGGGGAGCTGCAGAGTAATGAAGAGAGTAGACTTAAAAGGAAGAAAGCGTACCCTGTTGCCCTGGCATTGTCCCACATAGCAGAAATATCGGATTCCCTCAAACACATTGCTCATCCTCCTCTTTGTCTCATCACTTTCTGCTTCAACTCAACTCTGACCTCCCACATTCCCATCAAACAGAAATCCCAACACTCAAAGCAGAAAAATAGCTAAAATGTATTTTTCAATACATTTACTTTGATTGGACAACAATCCCCTTCCACTTCCTCATTCTCCGCACACCCTGTCCCTCACCCCCTGTTGCTTAGCTTCTGCCAACCCCCTCCTCTGTGTTTTGGTCCGCAGCCTCTCCTGGGGTGAAGGGGTTAGCTGCTTACTCATGGAAATGGACAACGATTTTGCTTAGAGGGCACTTTGCTTCCCGCTCAGGAGGCGAGCGCAGGAAGCCAGGACAATAACAAAACTGTACAGCACAGTTGCTGCTCAACAGTCTCACTTCCATAGATACAGACATACACACCACACCATAGACTTTATACATGCAAAATGTGGCACACAGAGGCCTGTACATGCACACATAGCGGGTAGACAGTGCATGTCCTGGGTCCATTGGGGCAAGGTTGTAAATGCGGATGTGCGGTTATGTAAAGGAAGCACTGCCATTCTGGCTGCAATCTGCTTAAGAAAACATTAAAAAGAAAACAGAGGACATCGACAAAGTAAGCATATTGGTTAATGATGATGAGAAGGGCCATAACCTGAGGAGATCACTTGAAATGCCTTTGTATTTCTGGTAATCTTTCTCTAAACATCACAAGACCCAGGTTTGTGCAAAAGCTTGTGATCGTTTTAATTAAAGGGTGGGAAAGCAACAGTTGTTCACACCTGTTCAAACAGCTTTTCTGGAATCCACCTTCCCAAAAGAGAAACACTAAACCACAAACTAGTGTAGCAGAAACAGAAGATTTACCCTAATGAAAGTCATGTCATTTCATGTACAGTGTAACATTTGCTTTTCAACAACAAACAGGAGAGCCAAGGAGAGAAGAGAAGAGTGCTCTGTTGCCAAACAAGCTTATACCACAGCATCACACTGCTCATTACCGCTAACTCAATTCCATGTGCCATCAATCACAGATTGGCGATAAAACTTTTAAGTTAAGGCTGGTGTAATGGAAGTAATTAAGATGATAGCTGAATAGTGTCATGCAGAGTTACCAGGTCTGTCAGGTCCAGCAGGAGGTCTTTCCTTCTGGTCTCTGGGTCCAAACCTACAGTAATATCTTGGTCAGAGTCCAGGTTGAATGTCAGAGTGTGGACCCCATGGAGAAGCTGTGTGTGTGTGTGTGTGTGTGTGTGTGTGTGTGTGTGTGTGTGTGTGTGTGTGTGTGTGTGTGTGTGTGTGTGTGTGTGTGTGTGTGTGTGTGTGTGTGTGTGTGTGTGTGTGTGTGTGGTGCAGTTACTGTATGTCATCCAGAACAAATAGGATTACAACATAAGGGGCTTTAAACCCCATCATTAACCTGCCACTGTAAGGGTAAAACACATTAAATCAGTGTCTGGAAGTCACATTGTCGTCACCCATAAAGCTATCCCAAGTGGCCATCCACCTTGTCTGCATAAGGAGCAACATGGTAGGAATGTCACTGCACAATGATATATATAGTTTGCTGAGTAACCAACCCAAAAGTATTATTGCATAGTTTAACAATCCAATGGTTTACTGTTAATCAGTCCATCTGCAGATTTATTTGACATTTAGCACATAACTCTGTGGTCTAGGAGCCACATTATCTCAGTTGTTGCTATTTTAGAGGCAGAGGACAAGCAAATCAGCAATTCAGCTCTTATGTTCTGTTTTGTTTGCTTTTTAAAGCATGGAGGCTAGTTCCTTGCATTATAATTGTGGTGCGCAAACATGTCAGCAAAATCTGAAAAATATATCGTACATGGTTCTTCAGTCTCTCTCTCTTTTGTTTGCTGTGGTCTATTTTTACACTTCTAAAAGCAGTGAAATACTTAAACTCCAACGATCCAGGAGACAGTCTCCTGGGCGTCTGCGTCAAAATAGAGAAGAATGCATGCCTTTCGATTAGAGGACTATCTTTGGATAGAGCTCCGAGTCTCTCACGCTACCAGGATCATGTCTTAATCACATTCAGTGTTTGGAGAGCTGTCATGTACTGAAACATTGCAGCGCAGAGATGGGAAAACAGAGCCCAGGGCAAATTGAGAGCTTAGACTGAACACACAGTGGAAACACAATGCAGTCCTATTGGTAAACACATGCATGGCAAATTAAAATGTTAAAAACATTTTTTCCATCTTTCCCCACTCATTGCCCTGAGCTAGTATACAATGTGGTTGATTGATAGAGCTGCACGTGTTTAAGCTTCCATTCCCAGGTTAAAAAGCAATCTGCTCTAAGCTCTGATATGGCACAAGATGTAATGTCCATGTGGAACTGCACCACACGTCAAAATGTTTAGCAAAGGAATGAAGGCATGAGAATTCAACAAAAATGGAAAAGGAAAGTATTCTGATAATGAAACAAAAATGACCTGATCCTAGACTTTATTTTGTTTGTTGCACAGCTTTCTTTTATGGAATAATAGTGGCCTTCCTATTTTGGTATGACTTTGCGAATCCATTAAACACAGAGAGACAAGAATGAGCACACAAAATCGCTCGCTCCACACACTGCTAAAACCACGTACCCGACAGTCTCTCTGCAGGGTCTTCATTAGGTTGTTGTACGTCTCTGTGTCAAAGTAAAGCCCTTCTTCATGCATGTCCTGGAAGTCCAGGTCTTTGTAAGTCGGACAGGCCTTCTCTCTCTCTTTCCTGGACGCTCGTCTCTTGTAAGTGGATCCCTTCAGGTCGTATTTGTAGTGCATTTTGACGGAGCGCGGCAGCACATTGTTCATCACCACCAGTCGGATGTTGATGCCTCCAGACTGGATGCAGTACAGTCCGTAGAACTTGGGCAGCAGCGTGCGTGGATTCTGGTTCAGGTTCTGTGAAGTGAAAGACAGCTTGAGTCACAATTCAGTTGTTATTGCAATCATGTTTTACTGCTGTTTGTTGGCTCTCTCTTCTCTTCCTCAGTTTAAAGAATTGTGAGGTTAAAGACACTATGGGTGCAAGAGGTCTCACATTTTAATTAAGTTACAGAAATGAATAAGCGAGCAAAATGATCAAATGTTTGACTTCTGTGCATGTATCCAAAGTGTCCTCCATCCCCTTGACTGAGACTCTTTTCAGTCTGATGGTGCCCTACAGCTGGAGCTAATGAGAACTTTCACTGAATCTCATTTATGCCACTTAAGCATCTACTAAGTGAGCTCTTCAAATTCAACACTAAGAGGGTTTTAGACACCCATTTAAAAATCAGAAGTGGAGTTTTGCCACCTCACCAGGTGCTGGAGAACTCATGAAGAAACTGTAAGTGTCTCACCATATAGTATCCAGGTAGTAATCTCTGGAGAAACTTGGCCTCTTTGTGCTGGACGGTTTTAATGATGAACTCGTCATCGCTGGTTAGGTAGAATAGAGAGCCGCTGGCCCCTGGGTTGGTCAGCTCAATTAGAGGCTCATTTACGAGGGAGTACTGAGGAAGGAAAAACATACACAAACCAGTTTAATATTTTACAAGAAACAGAGGTCAAACTTCTAGGAAACAGCTCCACTTGGAACACATCCAGACATCTCTAAACACATACACTATTATAAAGAAGAAGAAAAAATACACTATTTAAAGTTTATATGGAAAACATGATAAAATAAAGATTCTACACCACCAGTGTTGGGCAAGTTACTTCCAAAATGTAATACATTATAGATTACTATTTACTGTCATTTGAGAGTAATTAGTTATATTGCAATATTACTGTCTCTGAATTGTAATGCGTTACACTACTTTTGCATTACTTTTGAGTTACTTTCACCAAAATAACAGCAGAAGTTTGACTTGGCAGCTATCTTGTGAATTTCACCACTGGATCAATAAAGTCTCATCTTTATCCACTTTAATACATGACAGATTATTCATTATATTTTGTATAATTAATATGAATATGCAAAGTAACTAAAGCTATAAAAAATAGATAAGTAAAACGTACAATAGGCAAGTAGGAGAAAATGACAATACTCAATTAAAAGTACCTTACAGTTGTATTGAAGTAGACTACGGCATTGTTGTAAAATGTTTGTTTAAAGCACTTGAATAAGAAATTCATGTTGTTTAGTTTAAAACAGTCTAAAGGAAATTGTCAATTATAGTGTGATTAAAACTCACTATTTACATTATTTACAGTACTTGATTTACAGCTGATATGTGAAAAGGTACACAACCTTATTTGTTTAACAGTAATTTAGTTTTACAGCGAACCGTCACAGGAAGTGCTTTTATTTTGAAGTAGCCTACACGGAAGTTGTCGGTTGTGTACCTTGTAGTGATGGCCATTCAGGCTCTTTTTCGTGAGCCGGCTCGTTTGACTCAGCTCACTGAAAAGAGCCGGCTCTTTTGGCTCACAAACGGCTCTTTAAAAAAATTAATGTTTTGACTATGATAGGTGTGAAAAACAATTCTAATTAAATTATTAAATGAAATGAAATGAAGACTGCGTTGAGTGGATACATCTCCACGTGAGGTGCTGGCTCCAGTCGCTAGAACATCTGTGTAAAGCATGCATAAAATTAAATAATGCTATCACCCAACCAATATTGTGATATGATCTTTGGGAGAGTCACAGTTCCAAAGGTTAAGTCATTCAGTGCCAGGTGACAAAAGACCAGATATGTTGGTTTTTGCAGGGACTTCTCATAGACAACAAATGCTAAAATGAAAATATTTCCTATTGCAATAGCTAGGTAGATGAAAAAAAGCGTCACTAGCGCAACCGCTAGTTTCTCGAAGCTCCGCTAGCTTCACAGTTGGGTGCACAGTTCGCATATGCCGGTGTAGGTTGTGCGTAGAACCGGCTTTATATGAGATTTTGTTTTGGCAAATTCTACACTGTGCTTTAACATTGTTTACATCATTAAGATGATTCCAAATGCTGCTGTGCTTCCGACTCATTTTCCTGCTTTTGTTTTGTTTTCAGAGCTGTTTTTCCTCTCCTCTGTCCTCTCCTGCGAGTTTGACAGTGTGTGTGTGTGTGTGTGTGTGCGTGTGTGTGTGTTTGTGTGTGTGTGTGTGTGTGATGGCTCGGCCCCTCCCTCATGCCATATAATTGGTTGACACCTTGTGTATGATTGACAGGAACAGAATGTGAGGCTGATCAGACAGTCGAAACTAATGTGTGCCTATATAATTATTTTTTTGTTCTTTGAATTAGTCAATTATTTAAAATAAAATAAAATTCACTCATTATTTCATTATTACATAATCATTTAATTTCTATAGGCTATATTTTTTTAAATAGTGTCGGCTCTTCGGATATGCGAGCCAGCTCCCGTCGTTCACCTACAAGAGCCGACTCTTAGAGCCGACTCATTCGCGAACGACCCATCACTAGTACCTTGTGTACTCTTGCTAGCTTACTGAGATGCAACTGTTATGCATGTTGTTGATGCAACAAATACTGTCTATGGATGCAACATGTCCGTCAAGCTAAGTTGCTCACTTTCTTGTTTGTAAAACTGCAACTGTAATAATTATTACCGTTCATGACAGAAACATATTGAACAGTAAATGGTCACAGTAAAAGACAAGCGTTTTTGGTCGTCAAGCCATTCCACTACAGGCAGAGTTACTCTCCACGGCTGATAAACTGCAATGATTTAAGGTGTAGCAAGCCTAAACATTAATTCCCGACATGTGTAAATCTGTCAGCGGCTCGGACACACTGCTGTCCAAGCTGACGTACCGTCACCTGTTGGGACACAGATGTTATGAAATAATACTCACAGTTTTTTTTCCTGTGAACAAATGCTTCACGGTGTTGAGAAATTCTTAAAAAATTTGCGTTAAAATGCGTTGTAACTCGCGTTACTGAGATTGTAACGGGTAATGCTATAATATGTTATATTACTGCGTTACAGCAAAAAGGAATACATTACTGTAATTGCGTTACTTTAGTAACGCGTTACTCCCAACACTGTACACCACAGGCATCTTTTGTTTATTTAGTGCTGGAAGAACAGTGTGTAGCAAATCTTCACAGGCCTTGGAGTATTTACAGTAAGATTGTTATACAAGAGACAAGAGACTATTTTTTTTTTTCAAATACAAGTATTTGTTTTGTTTAAGTAGTTTCTTTTACACTATGTGGGCAAAATGATGTATGAATGAACCCCCAAAGTGTGAGATGGGGTTTAGGTCAAGGCTCTGTGCATCAAACTCAGAAAACCATTTCTTAATGGATCTGGCTCTGTGCATAGGGGCTCTGTGATGTTGAAACAGGAATGGGCCTTCCACAAACAAGTTGGAAGTACACAGTTAAAATATCATTATATGCTGCAGTATTGAGATTTTCTTTAATCATTAAAACCATAATTAAAGCCCCAGAGCAAATAAATAAATAAATATATATATATTTTTTTTTTTTTTTTTGCTCTGGGGCTTTATATATATATATATAGTACATTACCAGCATGTCAATAAAAGCGGATCTCTGTCAACCTTATTTTAATTGTTCAAACACACTAATGAGTTAACGGCAGAAATACCAGATCTGGATCACATGAGCTCAAAACTGTCTGCCAAACTTTTATAAAGTCTACAGACATTTGACTCTTGCTGTTGACAAACAGGCCAACACTGTCCACTAATGTGGACAGAAACAAAAGCTCCTCAGCCAAAGGATAATACGGAGCAATTACTGCTTGTGCTGCATCTAAAAAAAAAAAAAAAAACGAGGGCTGCTAACTGAAGAGCAATGTTAGATGTTAATCAGTGCGTTATGAGAACAACATGTTCAGAGGAGAGGAGAAACACTGGAGGCATCCGCTCTACCGCTCCAGAGACTCCTCTATGATGACCTACTGCAGTCCCGTTGAGTTACAAACACATCTGAGGTTTATTGCATTTGCATTCAGGATACTGTGTGTGTGTTCTCTCTTTTAATTAGACTCCGCTGTGTGGCCCTAGTCGGAATGAATTCACCATCACCTCAAGGACATCAATTAAGAGTAAATCCTCTAAGCTGCTGTGCTTTGTGCCATCCTCCCTCTACTGCCTCTAAGGCACATTTCGTCTCTGTCTCTCTTCCAGAGCCTTGTCTTTCACTTACGCAGAAATTAATTTGGCATCCAAAAACGAGAATGCAGCTGATGGGGTTTTGAAAGGCTTGAAGGTAGACAGAAAATAGGAAAACGGCAACATAACACGATAAAGCCCAAACAAGATTACACAATATCTAATTTTGCCCCGAGCAAGAAGCGTACATGCAGAGTAGGGATGAATATGGCAACAAGGTATACACTTTGAGCATGTAGCATGTAGAGCACATAAACAAGGGCTTCGACAGAGGTGTTTGAACACGGCCCGTGAGTGATATTAGACATCCAAGGTTTTAGTCTGAGAATATTTTTACAGACTGAAAAATTTATCACCAAAATGTTTCTGTTGAAAAAGTCCATGAGAATCTCTTCAAAAACATGACTCTATTTGTCTTTATCTATTTTTCAGTCTGTGTATTAATGTGCTGGGAAATCACAGAATCAACTGCTGATTTCATTCAGCACTGGAGCTGGTTGAAGGTGTGGTAATGAGGGCGCACTCCGTTAGCTCAGTCATTACCTCCAATATCTGTTGTGTTGTGTTTTGCCTCGTCACTTGATCCTCCCATCGTGTCTTTCCCCTGCACAGATGGTGTGGGGCATTACCCGCCCACTGCTCAATAAAATAGACGTTGAATTCTGTCACATTTAGGTACACACTGAGGTGGAAGATTAGTATTCAGGCAATGGGAAGTAATTCAGGCAAAAGACAACTAGGAGGCCATTGTCTCTTGTTTATGGGAGCAATAGTCATTTTTCTATTTGTATTTTGCACACATAGAAGAAATGCAACAAAATCAGATTCAACTGTTCATGAGGACAAATAACTGCTGAGCAAACTACTGGGGTGGCCTGATGCCCTAACAAAATGATGTGTTTGTAAATACATACATATGTATGTGTATGTATGTACTGTATGTATGTATGTACATGAGCAGGCTCTCTCCCAATGGGTCAGAGGGCTGTTCAGGCTGGGCAAAGGGGCAACAGAGCATGACCCCACACAGCCAGCTTCCTCCCCAGGGCCTGGGCGCGGCTAAAGGAGGGTAATCACTGTCTCTCCATAACAAAACAACATCAACAAAACTGCTACCAAAATTTGGAAAGAAAAGTAGGAACATTTCAAAAATGGTCTGACCATGGCACCATTACTTTCCCCTCTCTTTCTTTCTTTCTTTATCTTTTAAACCTCTCCCTCTATGGCTAATCTACAGTACAGGCCAAAAGTTTGGACACACCTTCTCATTCAATGCGTTTTCTTTATTTTCATGACTATTTAAATTGTAGATTCTCACTGAAGGCATCAAAACTATGAATGAACACATATGGAATTATGTACTTAACAAAAAAGTGTGAAATAACTGAAAACATGTCTTTATATTTTAGATTCCTCAAAGTAGCCATCCTTTGCTTTTTTGATAGCGCTGCAAACCCTTGGTGTTCTCTCAATGAGCTTCATGAGGTAGTCACCTGAAATGGTTTTCACTTCACAGGTGTGCTTTGTCAGGGTTAATTAGTGAAGTGTTTTCCCTTATTAATGGGGTTGGGACCATCAGTTGTGTTGTGCAGAAGTCAGGTTGATACACAGCCGACAGCCCTATTGGACAACTGTTAGAATTCATATTATGGCAAGAACCAATCAGCTAAGTAAAGAGAAATGGGTGGCCATCATTACTTTAACAAATGAAGGTCAGTCAGTCCGGAAAATTACGAAAACTTTGTAAGCATCTCTGGGAACTCCTTCAAGACTGTTGGAAAACCATTTCAGGTGACTACCTCTTGAAGCTAATCAAGAGAATGCCAAGAGTGTGAGAAGCAGTAATCAGAGCAAAGGGTGGCTACTTTGAAGAAACTAGAATATAAGACATGTTTTCAGTTATTTCACACTTTTTTGTTAAGTACATAATTCCATATTTGTTCATTCATAGTTTTGATGCCTTCAGTGAGAATCTGCAATGTAAATAGTCATGAAAATAAAGAAAACACATTGAATGACCAATGACCAATTTGGCCTGTACTGTACATTCACAAAGACACACACACACACACACACACACACACACACACACACACACACACACACACACACACACACACACACACACACACACACACACACACACACACACACACACACACACACACACACACACACACACACACACACACACACACACACACCCCACACCATAAGATGTAGCATTTGCTCTCTGGTCTTTGTTTGAATGTTTCGTGTTGCCCCGTCGTGTTAACAATATCATATCACCCCAGGTATTAAGTCCAGTTTGCTTTAGTCTCACCGGTCATGTCTTGTTTCACTAAATTTAAAAAATTTAAAAATTAGAAAACAAAACTACTATCAGAAATAAAGTGTGTGGTTCAGCATAGAGTATTTGCTTGCACCAGAGGTTTTCAACAATGTTGTTTGAGACACACTGATAGATAGAACTGCTAGCGCAATAGGGAAATACGCTTATTCACGTTCTTGTCAAGAGCTAGATAAGATGATTTATACCACTCTCATATCTGTCCACTAGATATAAAGCTACAGCCAGCTGGCAGATAGCTTAGCTTAGCATAAAGACTGGAAACAGGGTATGACAGCTAGCCTGGCTTTGTCTGAAGACGACAAAATCCGGATATTAGCTCATCTAAAGCTCACTGACTAACACGTTTTTGTTTGTGTAATTCATACAAAAATGGAAGTGTAAAAAACATAATTTGTTGTTTTACGTGGAGTTATGTGCAGGGCTTTTTCTTGGGAGTGACTTCTGGGCCAGGCAACAAGCGCAGAAGTCACTGTGAATAAGCGTGTTTCCCCAAAATGTCAAACTTTAATTTCTTTATAATTCCTTTAAATAGTTTTTTTCGGGGGTAAACCGCTTGTTTCAGAGTGACTTATTTTAGGTATACGATTTGTATGCTTGATTTGATCCTTCCTCCCCACACATGCATGACATTTTGCAAATGAGTTGGTACGAAGCACAATAACTGCATTTAAGGACTGGATTATGAGTTTATGATTGGATTATCATGCGAAGGTGGAAGAAATAATAACGTTACGTCTCAGCCAGGTTTTAGTCTTACCAGGTAATCGTCTGGTTTGATGCCGAACAGATCCCTGAAGTAGCGAAAGGCCAGCGGGGCGTAAGTCTTGAAGCGAAAGTCAGGATAGTGATGTGCTGGGGTCAAGTTGCTTCCCTCACTGGGATGTGCGATGAATAACCAAGCATGCCAGGAAACAAAAAACATATAATGATGCATTAGGGGGGATAAAGAAAACCTGTAACATTATATAAGTGAAACATGTCACAGACAATCATTCTCAAACCAAGGTCACACACAGGCAGCACCAGGGAGAAAGTGAACACCTAATCTTTGTTCTTGGGCTATTGACTTTCTTGTAATGTGCTCCACCCATGCATGAACAGGCTTCAGTTAAGTTATCCTTGGGAACCCAAATTCACCAGCATTGTGTTGAAAAGCTGGCCTGTATAGAATTATTCGCCTGAATACTGAAGGTGGCTCTGATTACTGGATCCAAACAATACCACAGAACACATGAGCTTTGGCTGAAGGGGAGAAAGGGAAAAGGTCAAAATAAACACACAAATAACCTACATTCTTGTTGTTGATTTTACTGGGCTGTGAAACCTGACGTTCTCAGATGGGCTTTGACAAAGACAAGCCTGTTTTTTAACCTGTGTCCCAGCGCTGACACCACTACACAGGAGTAAGTACGTCTGATAAGGTTAGCATGAGTCATACGTCGAGTCTTTCATCACATAAACTCATTGAAATCAATCACACTGAGCGTAAATCTACCAGACGTAGGTTAATAAAGGGTTTTGTTTTCCAGGGCGCCCCTAAATCTGGTTAATAGTCTGAGTACTTGGATGGTTTTCTGGGTGAAGAGGATACTGTGTTGTTGTTTTGTGCTGGTGCTATATCGGTAATGGGATACAGGCAACAGCAAGGCCCTGCTGTGTTACACAATACCTGTGATTACACTTCAATGAAATCGGACTGCTCTGTTTAGTGTGTGAGGACAACAACAATTATCTATCATCAATGGCTGACAGTCTATGACTGTAACATACGCCTCGCATGGAAACCCTTTAACAACACACAGCACCTGGAAATGTTTCATTCAATCTAATCAGAGAGCCATCTGTGTGTGTGTGTGTGTGTGTGTGTGTGTGTGTGTGTGTGTGTGTGTGTGTGTGTGTGTGTGTGTGTGTATGTCTGCCTCATAAAAGATGTGTGCTGGTTGTCAGAGATACACGCACTGAGACGAAACAAAAAACTGTGTGTGTCTGTGTCTGTGTGTGTGTGTGTGTGTGTGTGTGTGTGTGTGTGTGTGTGTGTGTGTGTGTGTGTGTGTGTGTGTGTGTGTGTGTGTGTGTGTGTGTGGGAGTCAAAGCGGTCTACAACATCTCCAATCATCCGAAACTAGACTGACAGGACAAACAACAGTGGAAAACCCTCCAGAGAGGAGCAACAAGAAGAGGAAGAAGAGTGGTGAGTGGAAGTGAAGCAATAAAAGCATCTGAGAGCCGTCTCCGTACTCAGACGCTCTCTCAGGATACTGTCAGTGAAAAGAAAGAGAGGGGTTTGGGTTTGTGTGCAATTACAGAACAGAACAGAAACACTTGGAGACAGCAAAGAGAATAAAGAGGGAAACGGTTATGTCACATGCCAGATGTAAGACATCTCTTCCTGCTGATTATGTTTTGCTTGTTGTGGCTTCTGTAATTTATATTTTCCTAATCATGTAGTCTTGATCATTTTTTTTTATTTCAGGTGGCTTTTTCAGTGAAAAACTGACCCTGAAGATTACTCTGCCTTTTGTTTTATTTCACCCGTATGTGAAAAGGCTTGACATTGCGGAGTGCAGGTTGAGGCTGATGTAACAGACTCGCTTGAAACTATTGATGTTTTGTACTTCACTATCTCAGCAAAGCAACAGCAGGTTTTTTTTTAAACACTCATCACTGTAGACACGGAAACAAAGAGTAATGTTTGGATTTGGTTGCCCAGCAGTAAAATGTCTATGTGCGTGCCAAGACCAGGTTTAGCATGAAACATAATGAGTTTGCATATCCTGGTGCAGCATCTCAAAAGTAAACCACAAACTATTTCCTGGTAGGACTACAATTCTCTTCCTGAAGCTTGAATGATCCTAGTGAACACATTTTGTTTGATACTCACCTCACGTTTTTCAGCAATGTTTTTTTTTTTAATTCAAATCCTATTTTTTTAATAAAAAACAACCCATATAGCTAACACCAAATGATAAGATCCTCTAAACGGACTGTATTTTCTACTGTGAGACTATAAGTGCTATTAGGTGGCATTGTGATTAATTGTAAAAAACAAAAAAATAAATAGATACAGTATGTCTGAGCATCAACTGTGCATTAATGCATGTGTAAATACCTAAGTCACTAAGTCCCACTTTTAAAGAAGTCCTGGGTCTGTTTTGGATTATGTCAAAAGTGTCTTTAAGCTGATGATGTGATTTTGAAGACGGCCTGAGATGACCGAGCGGCCACACTGACATATGTTTTGCACTGTGGCAGTAAGAGGCACACAGTAAGCTGATTTCACAGTTCTTGGCAGAATAATCCACTAGAATAGTTTTATCCCTGCATCATGACTTAGACTAGCAAAATTCACTTTGTTGATAAATGATAACGGTGGCAGTTTGTGGAAGCAGCATAATTTCTTTGGACTGGATGTCCAGTGCCGGCAGTATCTACTGAGCATGATTAATAATAGTTTTTTAAATGTCTTTAATACAAAACCCAGACATAAAATTTGAGCAGGCAGACACACTTCAATCGCTTTCCATTCATTCACTCTGCCGAGTCAGAAAACTGTCGCAGCCTTAGAGCAGCCTGTTACCACCTACAAATAATCTGTTTTTTTAATGAAACAGTCCTCATTTCTCTCAGCTTATGCAAAAGACTGATATTTTGAAGGCAATAAGCAAACCATTGACACAATTCTCACACGAACAATTGCTTCAGAAGATGTATACATTTTAGAAGATGTCTTCCTGTGTATAGAAGCTGTGTGCGCAAGTGTGAAGGTATGTATACAGTACATATCTGTGTGGGTTGACGCTACGTAACACTGACCTGGGAAGAAAGACACTCTCCACCACATAGAAGTCTTGCATAAGCACATCTCTGTCAGGCTTGGAGGTGAGGTTGCCCACTGTATAGCCAATACCGAGCTGAATGGCCCCCTTCAAGGCCGATGATGTCGTCTAGATAGGAACATAGAAGAAAAAATATTCCATTAGTCAGGCTATTATATCATACTGTCACTGCTATCCCCATTACATACACGATTAGATATACATGTGAACGATTCAGGCCGCGTATGGCAAATAAGAACCTGTTCTTAATGACTAGCCTGAAAAAATAAAGGTGAAATATAATAAAATAAAAAAGATTGAAAAAATAAAAATAGGCAAGCCCGAAAGCAATAACCCTTCTGTTTGAGCCATTTTCATATTTCATTTAAATACTTTAGTTTAATATAACAAATTATTTTCACAATTCAAACAAAGAAATCAGGCCATACATTGAGACATTAAAGTACATGAGTTTTGTACTGTATAGTACAATTTTGTAGTATAACATTAACACATTAAAACCCCAAAAAGGCCAGGAAATAAACACACTAGTATTTCTGTTGCGTGGGTAGCCACCACAGAAAGACCTTTTTAGTCCTAACCTGAACAGTGGTAGCCACTGTGGAGAGCCTTGTAATGTGACATCTTAAGAAATGCTGCCATAAGCAGTGACGTTTAAAGTTTTAAAAAGAAAAGTGGAAAAAAAACAAGTGTGACCAGCACTTGACTGATCTCTGGCAGCCGGCCCTGGCAGGGTTCAGGACATTTTGTGCTGTAGAAGGACATTTATAAAGGACTCATGTGACTCACAGGCTCAGAAGTAAAGACCTTTTGGACTTGCTGGCTCTAAACAGCGGCATTCCAAAATAAATGTTGTGCAAACAGGTTAACATTCGTCTTAAGAGGCGAATAAAACCAAACGCAGTGAAGCTCTTGTATGAATAGTCATACTTTTACCTTTTTGTATGTTTTCTCTCTGCTTGTGCTCCAAGGCCCTCCCATCCCATTTTCTGTTGTGGTTGACATCTGAAAGAGACGCAAAGAACTGAAATAAAATTGTGATAAAGTAAAATTACTGTTACCAATTCCACAACATAAAATTGGCATTTGCATTATAAATGTGGTATCTATAAAAAAAGAAAAGTCAATAGCACAAATGTACCTTGCCTAATGAAAAGCTGTGCCCGACAAAACAGCAATCAGGGCGACATCTCTTGATTGTCGGCTTGAGCAAACATGAGAAGGTTTGGATCCGTCAGCGGACCCTCTGCAAGAGAACAGAGGCACAAAAGAGTTAATAACGCATTAAAAACCAGGGTGGAAAAAACGCTCACAGCCTCCAGTGTGCTCCAAGTTAAGATGTGACTGAAGATGGGATGGAACGTGTTGACCAGCAAAGACTCCTTGATTAGCTGCGATAAGTTTGAGACCACTTTGATGCCATCCCTCTCCTGTTAATCTCTGCCTGATAGGAGAGGCAATTTAGTCTATTTCTAAACTCTTGAACTGGCCTCCAGCAAGAGATCTCTGCTTTGACACGCAACTCATGAAATGTTTATCCATGGGTGTGCAGTAACCATCCTAACTCTTTTTTATTAGAGTCTTGTTTTGGAGAACAATACAATCCTGATTGTCAGTTTAGCTGTCGCTTCAAAAAATCACGTTTCATGTATGAAACACACTATACAGTACTAAAACATACTGGCACCTCCCTCTTCCTCCTCCTGTGCACTGGATAAATAACACCTCATAAAGAAGCAGAGCTGCAGAGTGTGTATGTATGAGGTGTAGCCCTGGGGCTGAAAGCGATCTGCTGGCGCTGGCCAGCACATAGCACAACCAATTCCTTACTGAGCCACAAAAACATTTCCTCATATGTTCTGCATGAATTTGACTGCACCACTCCCTGTCACTCTCTTTCCTTCCCTCCTTACTATTTTTGTGTGTGCTTTCCTCCTGTTTCACTCCTTCACTCTCCAGAGAAAAAGACACATGTGACACAAGTCAATGACACTGTGTCATAAGTGGGTGTCCTCTGAGTGAGTTGGAAAAACATGGACACAGGACAAGGAGTAGTGGCTTAATAGAAACACCGGGAGAATTTGGACTTTGTCTGATAAGCTCTGGTGAGCCTGCAGTCTACGCCCCACCTGCATATAAATGCACCTGCAGTTATCAGAGCCATAAGTACAATGTCTTTCTGCTTCATCAGCGCCACCATGTCCTCCAGATACCTGCTCGGTGAGCAGCAACACATCAAATCAGAATCTATCGCAGAATATTCAATATTCTCTATGAAACACTTATATTTTGAAAGTTTTACTACCAGCTACACTACTACTATAACTAAGTTACAATGCTGCAGGGTGCAATACTACTCAAAAAGCACCAAATATTTTGTAGCCATGTTTAAAAATAGTCTTCAAAAGGATAATTGTGTCTTCAGATAAACACACACACACATTGTGTCTTCAGATAAACACACACACACACACATACACACACACACACACACACACACACACACACACACACACACACACACACACACACACACACACACACACTTTAAAAAAAATGATCTCTTATCTCCAGACTGAGTCCTTATCTGTGCATGGGCTCTTGTGTTGCTAAAAACAAAGAGACAACACCAATGGTGATGCATTCTAGCTGTAAGCACCCCTCTCAAGTACAGATATTTGTTTTTGTTTATTTATACAGTACATTCTCTATCGCCTTAAAAATAATATTCAGTCTTTTTGTGTTCCCCTCTTCGGAAGGAACACAAACACACATGGTCACACGAAACTTGTTAGCTCATCCTGAGTGAAAAGATCATGTTTGTTGCATGACTTTGTGTGACTGGAACTGAGGCAAAAGCGTGTTCTTTACAAAACAAAGTACCGTTATCAATCATTAGCTGTGTCATCAGAAATGAATCAGAATACTTCTCTTCAACACTTTGCAATGAGATGCTGATCCACCTGAGCCATCATACTGGATGATTGGCTGCATGCGCTGAACCCGAGGAATGTTAATGAGCCTGTCTGGCTCTCCGCTCAGTCCTGGCCTGAGTGTCAGTGAGTGTTAAAAGGGATTTTTTTGACCTCTCTCTCTCACCTGACACCACAAGCCAGCCGGTACTCCAACAGACTGTTTCCAGAACAATCCATGAGAGGCCTGCAGCTGCAGTGAACAACAGCAGGTCCGTTGTTTAACTCTCAACAAAAGAGAGGCAGACAGTTGGTCGGACATGTGGATGAAAATAAATGCCGTATAAATCAGTCGTATCTTTTCCCACTGCAAATACCACGGGCATACAGAAGTATTACAAGGAAAAAAAGTGAGCACATGTATACTCTTACACATATGAAAAATTACACCTTTTTGTAAGTATCAAATACATTACTGCGAGCTACAAATACAAAAGTACATCATTGTCAAATCAATACCTCTGGCAGATTGTGAATGTTTTGTGGTCTGGATGAGGACCAACTGGGTAAAATTATACAACTGATCAATAAAAAGGAGACTCCATACTTGAAAGTCTAAATCTGGATGAAAACCACTTAGAACTGGCCTGTGTAGAGGGGTGGAGTTGTGGGTTGTTTGTGTGCCTTTGTGAAAGTCATGCAAGATCATGAAAGACTTCATACGTCACGGTAAAACTGTGCAATACTATGTCTGCACAATTGTGACCAGAGACAAATTTCAATGAAATAAGGACAAATACACTTTGTGTCAACTGCCATTTCACACAATTGTCAAGCTTGGAATTCACGTAAAAACACATAAACTGTACACAGACAAAGCAACTGTCCAGTAAAAATGTAAAAGACAAAGCTGTTGACAAACTCACCACAGCTCTTCCTGTGACTGTCTTTGTCAAAACACAGACTTGGTCAACTTTATCTTTCCTACTTATGAAGCACTTTATGACTTCTGCGCTTAAAAGGTGCCATATAAATAAACTTTACTTACTTAACTTTACTTACTACTTCTATCCGTCAGTCTCTGTTCCTAAACAACTCTCTTCCCGCTCGTTCACACGCCCTTGTCAGAAACTCTACCACCCTTCAAACAAACACACTTGAGTGCAGATCAAACACTGGCTTCCAGGCAATATCTCCTCCATGGTTTCAGGGACATTGCCAAGGGTGCCAGTCAGCCCCAGTGGAAGTCAAATAGTCAGTCTGTAGCCAAGCAGTCCTGGCAAGGAAAATACGCTGCTGAGAGCAGACATGGGCCGTCTGGTATGATGAGAATGCAGATCCAATGCATCTGAACTGACAAAATGTCTAAATAGCTGTGGTAATATTGCCTCCCTAGTCTCAGTAAGCAAGCTAATGATAATGGTAATGAAGGCAGGAATCAGAAAGCTCAATCAACCAGTCACCAGCCATGCTAGACACTGGTTTTAAAAAGTATAATGTATCTCTTCCTATAGGGAGACCTGGTTCTTTGCAATAAGTGACAAAAATTGAACAGTAATTTCCACAGTAGAGCACAACCATTCAACCGAATCTGATCATGACATAATGGCTGAGAGGTATTCAGTCAAGATGGTTTCTACAGTTTCTATCACCAGGACACATATACAGTGCCTTGCGAAAGTATTCGGCCCCCTTGAACTTTTCGACCTTTTGCCACATTTCAGGCCTCAAACATAAAGATATAAAACTGTAATTTTTTGTGAAGAATCAACAACAAGTGGGACACAATCATGAAGTGGAACGAAATTTATTGGATATTTCAAACCTTTTAACAAATAAAAAACTGAAATATTGGGCGTGCAAAATTATTCAGCCCCCTTAAGTTAATACTTTGTAGCGCCACCTTTTGCTGCGATTACAGCTGTAAGTCGCTTGGGGTATGTCTCTATCAGTTTTGCACATCGAGAGACTGACATTTTTGCCCATTCCTCCTTGCAAAACAGCTCGAGCTCAGTGAGGTTGGATGGAGAGCGTTTGAACAGCAGTTTTCAGTTCTTTCCACAGATTCTCGATTGGATTCAGGTCTGGACTTTGACTTGGCCATTCTAACACCTGGATATGTTTATTTGTGAACCATTCCATTGTAGATTTTGCTTTATGTTTTGGATCATTGTCTTGTTGGAAGACAAATCTCCGTCCCAGTCTCAGGTCTTTTGCAGACTCCATCAGGTTTTCTTCCAGAATGGTCCTGTATTTGGCTCCATCCATCTTCCCATCAATTTTAACCATCTTCCCTGTCCCTGCTAAAGAAAAGCAGGCCCAAACCATGATGCTGCCACCACCATGTTTGACAGTGGGGATGGTGTGTTCAGGGTGATGAGCTGTGTTGCTTTTACGCCAAATATAACGTTTTGCATTGTTGCCAAAAAGTTCGATTTTGGTTTCATCTGACCACAGCACCTTCTTCCACATGTTTGGTGTGTCTCCCAGGTGGCTTTTGGCAAACTTTAAACGACACTTTTTATGGATATCTTTAAGAAATGGCTTTCTTCTTGCCACTCTTCCATAAAGGCCAGATTTGTGCAGTATACGACTGATTGTTGTCCTATGGACAGAGTCTCCCACCTCAGCTGTAGATCTCTGCAGTTCATCCAGAGTGATCATGGGCCTCTTGGCTGCATCTCTGATCAGTCTTCTCATTGTATGAGCTGAAAGTTTAGAGGGACGGCCGGGTCTTCGTAGATTTGGAGTGGTCTGATACTCCTTCCATTTCAATATTATCGCTTGCACAGTGCTCCTTGGGATGTTTAAAGCTTGGGAAATCTTTTTGTATCCAAATCCGGCTTTAAACTTCTCCACAACAGTATCTCGGACCTGCCTGGTGTGGTCCTTGTTCTTCATGATGCTCTCTGCGCTTTACACGGACCTCTGAGACTATCACAGAGCAGGTGCATTTATACGGAGACTTGATTACACACAGCTGGATTCTATTTATCATCATTAGTCATTTAGGTCAACATTGGATCATTCAGAGATCCTCACTGAACTTCTGGAGAGAGTTTGCTGCACTGAAAGTAAAGGGGCTGAATAATTTTGCACGCCCACTTTTTCAGTTTTTTATTTGTTAAAAAGGTTTGAAATAGCCAATGAATTTCGTTCCACTTCATAATTGGGACCCACTTGTTGTTGATTCTTCACAAAAAATTACAGTTTTATATCTTTATGTTTGAGGCCTGAAATGTGGCAAAAGGTCGAAACGTTCAAGGGGGCCGAATACTTTCGCAAGGCACTGTACTACATATAGGTTTATTTTTGCTCTGCTTTGCTTCAGTCCCCAGATACTATTGGATTACTGCATCTGATTGGAGATATAATGGAGAATCAATAGCAGACCAGCAATGCATAGCGCTTAGGACTGTACTGCTGGACTTTCATGACCTTCACAATCCCTGACTGTGAGACGTTAGATAAGCACATATATCTGGATTTGGATGGATACAATCAAGAAGATGCATGGGGAGTCAGCTCAGCTCGGCCTGCAGGGGATCAGCTTCATCAACTTAACTGCTCTGATCCTTGACTACAGCTCACAGAAACTCCACCAAAGCAATATTTAACTCATAAAACTTGTTCAATTGTGCATTGTTGTTGGCATTTTTTAATCAAATCTCTTTTCAGTAACCCAAAGTACTCAATATTTTAGGATCATGGGCAACATGATAAAAAATACATTGAAAGAAAGTGTTAACTAACAGATTAAAGGAAATACCAAATTTCTAAAAAGTACCGTACTTCACAAGGCTGAATGGTGTGGAGCAGTAGTCATTATCTTTGTGATGCCGTATGTAAACACTAGTTCACTAATTGGTGTGTCAGTGTGATAACATAATTGGCTTAGTTACCCCAACTGTGTATAAAAGAAAAAGGAATCACGCGGCTGGGAAACAAACATCTAATGTGTGGGCTCCCCACCACTAGCAGCAGAAGTTGTCAGTCGTATAAATGACAAACAAATGACATGTAGTCCTCCACCACCTCAAACACATGCAGATGTATCCTCTGGCTGTGTTTTGCTCACAGACAAATAGTGAGACGGGCAGAGGAGTAGAAAATGCTTGGTGGGGGACAGACAGAGTGAGGGAGATGGAAAAGAGAATAACATTGTTATTGTGAAATGTTCAGTTAGACAGAAATATCTGCTAATCAATGTCAAAGAGATAAAAACACACACCCAATGCTCTTGTTCCACCCACTTCAAACAGACCACCCCAACACAAATACAAAGAACATAAAATGCACACAGTTTCAACCTGTACATGTGCAAACATACAGGTTTAGTGGCCCTATATACGTAGCCACACATGTTATACTGTACACACGCCTTCTCTGTTTTCTCTCCCTGGCTAGTCCCCCCACCAAGTGGAGCAGTAAAACAGCAGGCAGGTATTATTTTGGAGTGTTTTTGGTGTGTTCTGTTCCATATTTCACTGTAACCTCTAGGGGTGTGTTTGTTTTCATCGTCCCTCTGAGGGACAAGCTGTGCTGTGTGTGTGTGTGTGTGTGTGTGTGTGTGTGTGTGTGTGTGTGTGTGTGTGTGTGTGTGTGTGTGTGTGTGTGTGTGTGTGTGTGTGTGTGTGTGTGTGTGTGTAGACTATATGTATATAAACAAGACAAACAATCACACTGGCAGCCCATGTGGATTAGTTGGATTAACAACATGGAGACAATTTATATTGCTATTATTACTAGTGGGCCAAAAATGTAAGTTTGGCCAAAGGGCAGTGCAAAATTAAAAAAGACTTAATTTGCCAAATCAAAAGGGTTTATCCTAATCAAGGTTCTATATAACTAAAGATAGCAAATTACATGCTGCCCCAATTGCATGAAACGGTACACACTTCCTGTCTCCCAAGTGGGCACAACCAACTTAAAGTGTAGTAAAATGGATGAAATGTTATATTTGCATAATTTCTCAGTGTTTTCTTTTGCTAACGTTAGATATTTACACAGCTAAAAGCCATATTTAGCATTACAAAAATTAGCTTTTTTAGGGCAATCGTGAACATTAGTTACTTATTGCAAACAAAGTGGGTGCAATATTTACTTTGGTGACTATGGGGTGAAATAATCGTTCATAATGATGAGGCGTGGCAGTGGTGAAACCCACGTGACACAGATACAGGAAATTACTCTAAGATGGGGCGTCTCGGTTATAAGCTGTCTCTGTCCTAATGTTTAGCATGTAACATTCAGTGTGTCGTCATCCCATTAGCCTGCTACCGTATTTTGGAACTTTGGTCATTCGTTTCAGCTTCATCTTGTCATGAAAGTGTAACTGGACAATGTTGTACAAACAGACAAACTGTTAACAGAGCTAGCGTGGCTAAAAGTACAGTGATCTGTCTTAACAGCATGGTGCTGCAAGGCAAAGCATTGCATAAGTGCAATGGGAGCTCTTTACAATGAGAAAAGCTACTGTCCCTGATGCATCATCGAACAGTGGAGACATAAATTTGAATACTTGTTTTAGTCGGCTCAACAGTGTGAGATATACCAATGGCCACTATCACCAAATAGTAAATGCCACTATCACCAACTAAATGCACATTTTACAATAGGGGGGCGCTATGACCTTTCAGATGTGACATAAAAAAAAAGAAAAAATGAGCTAGACAGAGAAAGGGAATGAAAATGACAGAGAAGCCAATGGGAGAGAATAACAGCGAGAGGGTACAAAAGGTGTGGATGGGTGCTTCTCTCGTGATTTAACAGCATCGTGCAAACAAGACCACGTCAAGTTCTATTCTAAGCAAATCAATTTTCCCAGCAGGACACAAAAGAAAAGAAAAAGCACAATCAATACAAACACAAGTACATAATTGCACTATATAGAGCAAGTGAATGAATATATTTTGTTTTCTAAGACAACATGACTACAAGAAACTTAGGGAGAGGACTTGGCCTGTATTTGTAATTCAGAGTGTCACACTCTAGTTCCACTCTGCATGAAAAGCAGTTAGGAGGAGGTCACCCACTGTGTCCAGAGAATCACATGATTCAACTGAGGGAATGGGGGGGGGGGGAACATAGAGATGAGTATATGGAGGGAAAACAGAGACCATGTTCTCTAAAGACACAGAGGCAGGGAGAGGCAGCGCTAATGGAGCGATACACTACAGCTCTACACTCTTTCAGACAAGGACTTATTACAGCACGGCACGCTTACTATTCAACCACCAGTGATATCTACGCAAGCTAGCCTCCGCTCCTGACATCACAGCCCATGGAAAACACGAAGAGAAGAAGAGAGGCTTGCCCAATAGCCAAGCCCAGCTTAGTTGTACTCAGCCCTGCCCTGGAGTCCAAAGTCCTCTTACTCTTCTTTAAGTCACAAAGGTGACAGGCAGGTTTATTATTTACATATCACTGTGGGAACAAATAACTGTGTTTATTATTCTCAGAAGTGATCAACCGTGGGGGTAAGAGGGGATAAGGTTGCCCTGCCTTCATTGATCGCAGGTCACAGGCTGCTGAAGAAAATTACTTGGAATTTCATGTTCTGCATTCTCTAAGTCTTTTATCCCACGTGTTTGTCATCAACCAGTCTTCTTCATGGTCCCCTGAGTGGGCCTCTGCAAGCCTTGTCATTACCAGGGCAGGGAAGTAGGAGGGGTAGCATGGAGTGCTCAGCAGGGCCAAAACAACAACAACAAGTAACAACAACAAACACCACAACCTCCCAAGAATCTGAATTCCTACGGGCTCGCTCTGCCTGCAACCCTGCAACCAACCAATCCTTATTAAGAGGAGCACAATTATCAGCCAATTAACGCTGCAGTCCTCCTTTTTTATCCTTTCAAAGGCTTGTGCCGATATGCTGAGGGGACCAGGGAGGAGGAAATTCCCTTTCAGAGGTCATTTAGATCAAAGCGATAATACTGCATCCAGATTCACCTGCTGCAAAGTAAATGAAGGGGATTTTTAACCAACCCTGACAGACTCTTCCCAAGATTAACATATCTCCATACAAGTTGGATACTTGGATACATTCAATACTTTGAATGATGAATATGTGTCAGGTCACATCTACAAGAATTATAAGGTGCTGTGAATGAGGATTGTTGTGACATCTTCACTCTTAAAAGGGGCATTCCAGTGATTTTGTTTGGCTGGGGGACGTTCGAGAGACCAATAAGAAGAATATTCAAAATCCGTAACAGAGGCTGAGATATCCTGGCTTTTGGTCCCCAGAATGGGTTGAGCATCCAATCTTAAAATTCCCAACATGCAACTCAATAGTGTATTTTAATAAGATAATCCCTACCTGGTGACTGACCCAAGTCTTTTAAACTCCCCACCTCCAGTTTGTAACGCAGTTTTTGTTAGAGATTTGTAGTCTCAAAGCCCAAGCCAAGATATTTTCCCAAACTGAAGAAAGCTCCTCCAGAGCCATATTAAGAAATTGCACAAATGTGTTCAGTTACTCTCCATGACCAGGAAAGGATCTTCATGTGTAAAATCGGTGAAGTGCCCCTTCAATTATTCACTTGAGTTTTTTTCAGGAGGACCACTGACTCAAGAAAAACTGAGTTTATATAAAGGCCTTTTCAAGGATTTAACATTAAAAGAACATTCATGTTTTGTTTTATCTACATCCCCTGTGCACCTGTTTGTACACTTTTTTTATTCCAAATGTTAAAAAGCTTTATATTATATAACATATATATATGTTTTTTATTGCTGTCTTTTTACAAAAAATACCAATTTTGTAGTTATTATATATATAGTTATTACATGAACTAACATACGGCAGTCCTTGTACTTGAAACATTTAAACATATCACACAAAAGGGCTGACTTTACATTAAGGAGATGATTTTCTATTTCTTACAACTGGCATACAGTTTATGGATTTTCCATTGCTGCAGAAAAATAATGTGGAGGAGCTTTCATTTTCTAATAGATTCGATTTGATGTTGTCTGGGGTAAACATTAATCACAGTACTGTAATAAAAGACAGTTGATTATGAAATCCTGACTGAGTCCTGATGGCTATCAGTAGTATTCGGTATGTGCTGACATGAGTACATGGACGATAAAAGAGGACAATAAAACAGGGAGAGAGCAGCCCACACTGTGCTTTGGATGAGGTGCATCACAACTAAACAGAGGTGTGGAGGCTAAACCTCATCCAATCAATGAGTATTTGGGTCAAACTGCCAGACTGACCTGTCTAGGTTTTATGCTACAAAGCACCTTCTTATTCAGTACTGCTTGACAACAAATTCCAATTTCGATGAGCAATGAATCATTTAATTTATGTAGTATGACATTTATCTTCACAAGTGTAGATCCTGGTCGATAATTTGAGATGAGCAATATATCGGGCGATGTTAGCTTGTAATGCATTGCATTACAGAATTATCAAAAATAGAATTGTTGTAATTTAGAAACAGTGTCCCAATTAGTTTTTCCACTGCAGACAAGTTGATTTTTCAACTTATAAAATGTCTTGCCCGCATATCCAGTGTAGACGGACTGTAATAAAAAATTGCTTACTTTTTAATTTCATCAGTGTAAATTGAATACTGATATTTTACAGGCTAAACAGGCTAACAGTGCTAGATTATCCAATAAGAAAGTAATCATTAGCAGCCCCTAAAGGCATCTGGCACTGACTTACTGGTGAAATAGCAAAGCAGCATAACACACAACCCTCATTAACTCATCAGAAACTGCAAAGCAAACCACATGTTGTATTGATGGACAACCCACAACTGCTACAAGTTAGATCACAGTAAACTGAAATACAATAAATAATGTCCACTATAGGAATTAATACCAAGTCCTTAGACTCACAAAAGATGGAATATATTTTCTTAAATCTGTACCAAAATAGTTTCCCTCAACGGATGTACAGTGCTGGGATAAAGTCTGACATCCTGCACGGATGTCCCTCCTCTTCCGCTATCCATTTTGCAAGGGCACTGTGCTACATCCAGGGCTTACCGCAGCTCAGTATGGTTAAAGAAATACAAACAAGCCAGCAGGTTTTTCCCTCTATCCCAGAGTGATGTAGCTAGACCATACTTCAGCGCTGACACATTGCTGTGGAGATAGGTCTAGCAATGCGAGATTAGTAGGGAAACCACGTACAAATAATCTCAAATCTCAATCTACAATGAAATGCACTGTCACTCGCCACAGTGATCTGATTAAAGGTTGCTACAACTGAGCTGAAAGAAACAACAAGAAAAAGAATGGCGTGGTGCTGAATAACCTGAGATGACGAGCTCTGGAAAGAAAACAAATACTCTTGTCATGGTTTCATCGCATTGCAACTGGGACGTAGCACATTAGCCCTTAAACCAAGAATATCCTGTAACACTGCAGACAGGAGTGAGAGAGGGTCCTCTGAGAGAAGAATTAGAGTGGGTGTAGTAGGAAGAGAGGGCACACTGAACACACACAAGCATTATGAGGTGCCATATTTCATTATCACAACACAGTGAGGCATTTTTTTATCAGAACATCTTGAATGTAGTAACAAGACCAACATGGGACCACACCCGTGTTGGGTCTTGTTACACATCAGACAGTCAGACCATTATCAGGAATAAAAGAGAGGGCTGAGAACTACTGTTCAGGGCACTTACTTATGTAACTGTCTTAATGAGACTCATATGCCTGGTATTTTGGTCCTATACTAGGATCCCAGCACATTACACAGAGTGCTCTTTGATCCAAAATCACAAGACTAAACTTTACAGCTCTTAATTGTTGTGCTACCTCTTCACATAAAGCTCATACAGTAGGAACAAGATATAGTGTTTGCTTAAAAAGGTGGCCCTCTTCTTTGAATCAGTGATATTGATTAAAGCTTAGTTACAGTCACTATCACAATGAAATCACTAATTTAAGAGAGAATCTGATCCATCACAGTGAAAGTCCAAGAAGAGAGGAGAGTCAGAATAAATATGATTTGTGTTCACAAGGTTTTGGCTCTACAGTGATGTGGCACTTCTGCTGCTACTCAGATGGGAAATATTACATAATGCACGGATGCTGCTCTCTCAGACAAGCGACAAATCAGTGCCAGGACAGCAAGCAGCGCAGGACAGGAGTTTAGGTGTTAGACACAAGGAGAGAGCAGAGGATTTGCATGAGCTGTTTTCCCTTTCAAACATCCTCTGCAGCAAGCTGACCAACCTGGCCCAAACTTGACCAATTCCACTGCCTACCAGTCAAATGAGGAAGAAACAGGAAGTTCATAAAGGAAACCACATACTCAGGGGCGGATTAAGGTGGTCAGGTGCCCCTAGGCTGCTCTTTGTGTGAGGCCCCCCTTTAATCATTGTGCTTTACTGGAAAAATGTATTGTGCACACTAGGGCTGGGCGATATGGAGAAAATCTGCTATTGGTGCTTTCACAAAACATTTACACAATGAGATTTTTGATAAATAATCATCTGTAATGTGGATATAATGACTAAGTGGGTAAAAGCAAATAATAGGACAGTTAAAACAGTTTTGTAAGTTCAGAAAATGACATCACATTACAGTAATGCAGCCTTTAAAACCAGGAAAAGACAATACTTATGTCATATTACGATATTACAATATCCAAAATCTAAGACGATATCTAGTCTCATATCACGAAATCAATATAATATCGATATATTGCCCAGGTCTAGTGCGCACACACACACACACACACACACACACAGAGACAGCCAACAATTACCACCACACCACATAGGTAAAATGAGAAATTGAACATTACAAACAAAACACAAATACAAACAAGCATAAGGCCCAGTGCTTAGAAGCAGCCCTTTAATTATGACCAAGAAACACTGGCAGTACAACCAAAACTAACATCAACAGAGGTGTAAGTGGAAAGAATAACAGATATTATCCTCTGTCACCACAGCCCCAAAACAATTACAATGGAAATGTAACTATAAACAGCAAAGCAGCAGAATTCCCTGGATTCACAGTTCAACAGCAAGCTGGTAATTGCTTTTAGCTTTATAAACCAACAGGTAGGCGACATACTCACAATCCTGTGTGACACCTTATCCTAGACCTTGGCTTGACACCAGTCAGATTTACATGTTTATTGACTTTCTCTAATCAACACAACGTCACACATTGATCCAAATTAGTAACTAGTGTCTATGTCTGTAATACTTTAGGAAACAATCACAAGTTATCTTTTAACATAGGTTGCTTTATTAGCCACTTTGCAATGCAGAAACACTGGACTGCCAAAAACAGACCCAGGACATAGCAGATACGCTTCACTCTTAAGCCAGCTGAACCATCAGGATGCCCTATGACCAGATGTTAAAAGCTGAGATGGTCTAGAATAAGGCTAAACTCAAGAAAAAGCTCCATCAAACAATTATTCTAATGAATGAATAAAAAAAAAACAGTCATTTCTAAAAGGTAAACATTTCTCAATCAAGTTACAGATAACATAACATGCCAAAACTTTTCATTATGACAAAGCAAAACCCTCCCTCAGACACACATCCATAATTTTGTATATTACAAAAATCAGTCAATGATATAATGCTATAAAAACACAAGCTCAACAGTTGAATGATAACCAGTAAGTCCAGATCATTCACTGGACACTGCAGTTGTTGAGCTGACCAAAGCAGCTTCCCTGCTCACTGGGCAGGTCTCAATCTCCCAGCATAGCATACAAGATAACCAGTTATCACTTTTTTTTCTTTCCACTGGCAAAGCTTTTACACAGTTGCAGCCTGGCTGTCAGCTACCAGGGGAAGAAATGTAGCACTTCACTGTTAAGAGCAGTGATAATGTGATAAGTAGAGAGGCTCAGGCCAGTAAATGAAAGGCTGGTCTAGTGCAACAGCTAATAAGGTACACAGAAAATAAATTTGGAATACAGAAAATCTGTCACCTGGCCTATACAGCACATATTGTGCCAAAGGGATTTAGCAGCTGTATGTCTACACACATTAGTTTCTTAATAACTTGATTTACAAAAGGTTCAACTTAAGCATGAAGGGATCTTCACATTAGCTTTATTCTACACTCATAGACACCAGGAGTGGCTTTCTTCCTCTGCCCCCTAACGTGTTACACAACCTTTAACATGCTTGCCTCATTTCCCATCAAACTGGACAGACTTCCACTTTCTCGCAAAAAGTGCAAGACAAAGTGAATTCCTCAATCATTTAAGAAACAGCAGTAAAAAGTAAATGTCTATATAGCACTAGTGACTCTAGAGCAGCTAAGGTTACACTGGTTGTGCGACAGCCTTTAGCACAACAATAACAGCAAGAATAATTTAATTGATGTAGCATGTATAAGGGTGAAAGCCACCGCCACATTTAATCCCACGCCTTCACTTGAATGCTGTCGTTTAAACCATGGTAAAATATGAAAACACACAACCTTAGAGCAATAATATCCTGACCTCTAGCCAATAAACACATTCTGGTTGGGGGGAACAGAGGATTGTTGAGAAATCCAGCCTATGGTAAAGTCAGGGGTGTTGCTTTAAGACAATAACATCTTTAGGCTCCATTTGACCAGAAACTGTTTTAGCGCACCTGCAGTTATTTTCACCTGTCGCAACACCTGGACACTGGTATCCTACTTTGAAACACGAAACGTAATGTACGTAAGGTAATGGTCTGTGTCAGTGTAGTTTACCTTAAATCTTAACAAGATAGCTTGTGTTTCGCACTATATATGCCAAACTCATATAGAAACCTTACCAGCCAATCGTCTTCTTCTGCGTAGTCGTGGAGAAATAATCAGTTCCTCGGAGTGGCTGCTGCAGTCCTCACAGAAAGCCCTTTCCTCAAGCAGTCGATCCCCAACAGATGAGTAAAATCGGTTAGGAAATAAATACACGCAATGTGTGTGGTGTGTTTCCACCACAAGCTGACTGTGCACAACTGAGGTGTCACTTCTCCACTGAGAGCAGCAAGAATCCCTGCGTGTCTCTCCAGTGTACAGTATATGTCCTGTGCCCTGCCTCTCTACACACAGCCTGCCATTCAGTGCACCACTGGATACAAACATGAAAAGGGACCCGAGTGTGCCCTCTGCAGGCCTGGACAAGAGTGGACATCTATTTCCAAGTCTTGTTTGTTCAGCAACAATAAAGATTCACATAATTTCATCCGTGGTGGAATGTAATCAAGTACATTTACTCAAGTAGGCTACTGTACTTTATTACAAATTCGAGGTACCTTCACTTTACTTAAGTCTTTTCTTTTCATGTCACTTTCTACTTCTACTCCACTACATTTCAGAGAGAAATATTGTACTTTTTACTCCACTACATTAATCTGACAGCTTTAATTACCATACAAATTAAGATTTTTGCACACAAAACACATGTAGTTTATAAAATACGATGTCTTATTGAAATTAAACTACCCAACAATATATATGCCTACAAGTTCAGCTGAAATGATTAGCCGATTAAACACACAACTGTTTAGTTTCCAGTTTCTAAAATGTGAGGATTTTTCTGCATTAGGTATTTTTACTTTTAATACTTTAAGTGCATTTTCCTGATTATACTTCCATACTTTTACTTAAGTAACATTGTCAACACAGGACTTTTACTTGTATATGAGTATGTTTACAGTGTGGTATTAGTACTTTTACTTAAGTAAAGTTTCTGAATACTTCTTCCACCACTGAATTTCATTACCCAAAACTAGTATGACAATAATATATCCTTTGTCTGTCCCAACTGCATTACTAGGTTAAAAATCCTTTACATCTTTAAATTCACATCTTAGTTCCTAGTTGCGTGATATGAGAGGCATTACTGTGATACTGATTGGCACATCACATTCAGTGACTTGTGGTGGAGGTTTGCACAACAATAAAATAAACAGTAGACCGTTTCATACTTAACATGTTTATTTAACAAAATAAGAAACATAAAACTTGAGAACAAAAACATAAGAAGAGGAGTTTAAGATCCACTGTCACACGGAGATAGAGCGCTGCTGCTGTTTTCGTTCAATCCAGGCCCACAACGACTATCACTGAAGGTGTAAGTCAGAATGATTACATTCAAATCTACATTTGCACATGCTGTGGGTTATATGCTGCATATTTAATGTTCTCTACTAACCTCCCACTTGTTTCTCCAGGGCTTTGCATCTCTCTTAGGGGTTCAGTCACACCAGAGTCACTGAAACAAATTCATATTAGACATGAGGACATGTTGGAAACAGGATATTACAATAGCTAAACATATGAATAAAGGTACTTTGTGAATAACAATAATATATTTCGATTACCTTGTGTGATGTTGATTTAGTTCTCTGTTTTGTCTCTGTTTACAGAAATTACGGAAATGTGCAATCAGAAACAAGCCTACTATTAGCAGGAAAGAACCCCCTGTGGAACCAAGAGATACATATTTAAGATGAGTGTTTCAATACACAATAAATGCAACCCGTCAAAAAAAGTTTGATCTCACCTGATTGTTAGCATTGATTAGACAAATATTTCAGCCCTGAGCGAAAGCAAGAAGACAGAGGATGGGAGAGTAAAAGCACGTCGGCCTAGTAGCAAAAAGCATTATTTTTCTTGAATTCAACAAATAAGTTAAATCACGGCAGATATCGGTGATGTGAAAGGTGAAAGAAAGATTTACCACTGGCTGCTGTCAAGAGTTGCCTGTCTAAAAACAGAAGAAACATGGCAGAGCAGACAAAGTGACATATTTACTGATACTCCGATCTTACAAACTCCACCGAGAATGTATCCACTTTTTGTACGGTGGTTTGGCGTAGCATCTCTGGTGACTTGTGGTGATGTGGTAGCTAGAGGAAAGAGGAAAAAACTCCCGTCAATGGTCAATCAAAACAGTGAACAACATGATGTAAAGTGTGTATCTGCAGTAGGACAAACTTACCACTGATGAAAACACAAATGTTGCTGTGGTCTAGTTGAGAAAACAAGAGAAGAGTTACTACGTGTTATTAGACAGAATGACATCAATTATTGGACAAATATAAAATATATTTTCCGATGTCCAATACAATGTGACTAGTTTTAGTTAAGAAATTCTGCTTGGTGTGAAATTCTAAATTACCATCAGTTCGGTTAATCATCTTACAGTACATCTTAAACAGTAACATTTTGATTCATAAATACAAATCAATACTCTAGTTTGGCATCACAGGTGTTTTGTGATGATTTCTGAAAAGAGTACACAATGAAAAGTCAGCAAAAACTGACAGCAGAGGAATTCAACAGCTAAAATGCAGATGGGGAATTTTGGCAGTCAGTGTGCCTTGACAGAATTACCCTTCAACACAAAATGATTAACAAACAGCGCCCTCAGCTGGATGGTGATGAGTCCTGACGTGCAGAAATAACAGCAGCAGGACATGGCAAATTTAGTTTTAAATCACTCCCAGTGAAACGAGGCAGGGCCCCAGGAGGAGTAGCTGACTGCTCCAGCATCAGCTAATGGGGATCCTTTTTAATAAACAAGAAACTGGTCCTGGACTCTGACGCATACCACACTTCTTGATGTGGCTTCTCTATCTTACCAGCAGTGTATGGATCATCCGGGCGGAAAAAAATGGATAAATAGTTTTTGACATGATACAGTATGGTTATGTCAATCAGAGTACACAGGTAAAATATTCAGGTTTTTCAAAATTAGCATAAGGGGATAACCAGGTTTCTGAAACCAATATTTGAAGTTTAAAAAACCCTCAAAAACAAGATAGGCTACTATTGTGCATGTAAACACACTCAATCTGTGAAATCGGTTTCAGATTGACGATGGTGTGAATCATTGCAAGAAAAACACAGTGTATATTAAGGGCTTTAGAAAGTGAATGTTAATACCTGTACATTTTGCTGTCCTAATATAACCGTCTTTTCCTTCAAATTCGCAGTCACCGTGTGTATCTATGGAAACGAATGCACGACCCCCATGTTGGCAGACAGTATTGAGTGGTGGAGTCCCTGTACAATTTGCAATGTGATTGTGTCTCCAGATTAAGTTGTCGTTGCAAAACACACAAGTGACATTAGTGGCACATCCTGGATCCTTGCAGAAAAACAGCCACACTGATCGGTTTCCACCTGTAACATCATACAGTAGCCTATATTTATGAATTATCTCACATCAAAATATTTTATCATGAGAGATTGATGGGATTTAACATACCTTGACTTGCTGTAACTGGAAAGCACTGAATGAGTTCAGCAGCACACAGCAGCAGAAACATGAAGGTCAGCTTTGCTTCTATCAAAACAAAAATACTAACTTAATTGATGGCTCTCTAATGGTTGACACTGGGCACAGTTTAACGATGGTAACTTGTCAGACACATACCATTCATGTTAGAGATCAGTGATGAGAGGCTTTCTCGAGGGCAAAATACGATCCGCTGCCTTCCACTGTTGATCACTGCTACCCCACACTTCCTGTTGGAGATATAGTTTCTCATCAGAAATATAACAGTATACACTGTACTGTATTCAATGTATAATTACATTTTGTTAAATAGCCTGATCCTCCGACTGGTCCATGGTTGTTACAATAGCATACTTTGAGTATGCACCTAAACAATGGCACAAGAAACAAACATACGCAAGATAGGATTTGTTTTAACGCTATTGTTGCTAATTTGTAGCCCAATTGTGTAAAAAAGCTGCCACTCAATTCCGGTCCACACTGGTATGCAAACTATGCTAGCGCCAAAATTGAGATTGAACAGTTACATTTTGTTTTTACACTATCTAAAATTAGAATTACAATCTGTTATCCCACGTACCTGTAATAATAAGCGAGAGCTGAGGGAGGTAACGCCTCTCTTGACTTTCATACACCTGTCTTTAGAAAGTGAGGAAACTGCCGAGTCACGAGTCTATATAGCCTATGCCCTGTCAGCTCGCCATTGATTCGATATGTGAGAAACCTATTATCATAAGATTATCATATCATATAGACTGCCTATAGCCTATGATATGATACTCCTTAAATAAACATACCTGAGCAGCTAAAGATCCACGTTCGAGCAGGTGTATTTAGTGACCATCAGTAAATTAGGCTACTATTGACTGATGTTTTTTTCCAATAACTTCATGTAGCACACTTGTTTTCATTGCTCATAGATGTGTAATTAATGTATTTTTACATAGCCTAAATATTTGTGCCCCAGTGACTGCAAATCAGCAGCATACACCTCTCATGGATTTTAGGGCTTCTTCAATTTCTATTTGCAGTGTAGTGTAATAGGCTCATACTGTTTGGTAGTGGAATCACTGGTAAACCTTACATGGACGCTTTTGAAAAAAGTGAATGATATTAATAAATCTTACTATATAAAAATAAAACAAGCACTAAAATCTAATGTGAAGAGTAGGCCAGTGTAGTACTAATTTCCGGTATTGACTTGGAGCCACTGGGTTATTTTATTGTTGTTTTTAAGTCTGTAAGAGATGTTACTGAAGAATAGCCTTCTGGATGATCCACAATCGTGACCAATAATATGCAAAACCATATTGAGGTCAAGTAGATAAGACAAAAATTTAGTAATTAAAGAGAATATGAAAAAAAAAACTTTTACTTCCCTATCTAAAACTACAATTACAATGTGTTATAGGCCTATCTGTAATTATAAGTGCAATCATTATGAGCAGTTTTAACATACACACAGAGTCAATGATCTACCGTATTTGAGTCAATTTAGGCCTTCACATGATTACACGAGTTACGTAATTTACAGTAACTTGAAGGTACAATGAGAAGTGACCAACTGTCACGTGCATTTTTCCATCAGAAGTCTTCCTTGCAGAGACCCTGCACTCTGATTCACCTCAGCAGCAAAATCCCATACACCCACGACAATGATTGTCAAAACAGTTCTAAGTTAAAACCTTAACCATAACAGTTATATAGCCTATGAATTATGGCATGAACACAATGTAATCCCAGCATGCATTTTTGAGTTACAAAACCTCTCTGAACTGAGAAGTTGGCTACGATATTGAGCATAAGATAGGAAACGGTTTGCCAGAGATGTCTTTTTAACACCATCAAAAAATTAAGGTCCAAACTTAGTTAAACAAAAATAATGGTATTACTGGTATTACTGGCTTTAATGGTGAATTTAAATGCTGTAAAACACCTTTCATTCTGGCTTAACAGAGAAGGCCCTAAAGGTATAGAATTATAAAAGAAACCGTGAGGGGTAAAGATGACGACAGGAAGACAGGAAATGGTGGTATGTTCCAGTAAGCAAGATGCAGTTCTTTAGAAAATGTGTCACAAATTATTTTGGTAGATGTCTGCAATTTACAAGAAGTTGGTCTGGAACATATGTGGGCAACTGAGTTTAACAAAAAGTTTTCAAAAGGGCAAAACAAGTTACTGAAGTAAGTTGTGTAATTTAAAACCATTTGTAGCCCTTATTACAGTCAGAGTTTTCTATTGTTACTGGGTTTAATCAATACTTTACTTAGCTCACCTATTTTTTGTTTTTTTTCAAACTCTGTAGGTTTTGCATTTGGTGATAACGATCAAAATGATGCAATTGCCTTTCATGTATTCATCTGCAAAGCAATATTTCCACCATGTGCTGAGTCAAGTCACAAGCTGGGCTGTCTTATATTTCTGTTTATGGAAATGTGTTCTTTCTAACAGTGGAAAAAACACATGTAAAATGGTCAGTCTCTAAACATTCATTAACAGCACAAATATAAATAATACATTTCTTCTTCTCAAAACAAAGAAGAGATGCTTCCCCTTCTTATTATACTACAAAAGCTCCAAACAGCTTATGTAAACAAAAAAACATATATTATATTGTGAGAGATTATTTTAAGAGATTTGAAGTCAGGTTGGAGAATACTTTCATATCTTTGATGTAGGGGAAAACATTTGGAAAAAAAGTGTTTAAAAGGAAATAAAGAAGGATGTCCATTGTTGTTGTTTTTCTTGTTGTCAGCAATTTAAGAAGGGCTAGAGAACGGTTTGATGAGACCAAGATCCATAGCTTTGACCAGGCATGTGCGTGCTGCATCGATGGCCCCCTGTCTCCTGGGATTGTCCTCCGCCTTGCCAATCACTGTGAGGATTTCCAGCAGCTCGCTCTCGATCAGCTTCTTGGCCAGCTCACTGTCGTCTGAGTTGAGCAAGTTGAAGACAACCACAAGCCCACGATGCTGAACATTAGGGTTGGTATGGAGACACAACCTCTGCAGGATCTCCAGCCACTGGGTGGTCTGTTGGGAGAGATCAGTCAGTTGACATTTGAAAAACTGAAGCTTTGTCAGAAAAAAATATCCCTTGATGATGTAATACTGACGTCATCAGCGTTCTCTCAGTTACTTTTTCATAGGCCCAACAAGCTAAATATATTAGGCTGTTTTGTGAGACACCACAAAAGTGCATCAAAAGCACACAAGTGTGTCACAAAAGTAAATTTTGTAATAAAGTATTACTAAATAATTACATAATGCATTTGTAATCTTAGTTCTTCCAAATGAACTCTCTTTTTTACTGCAAATTAGTCAACGTAAATGTGAAATGCATACAGTGGCACAAAGAGTGACACGATGCACACACAGATGCATTTTGTCTACACAATGCATGTCTTGCCATACAACTAAAAGAAGCAGCATTGTGTGATGGCCCAAACAGAACAACCAGGAAGATAAAGCATCAGTGTCATTGTATCCCCCGATGACACTCAATTCATATTCAACTGGGACCTTGACTCATTTAGTAAGGTTGAACGTTTGATAAGAAATATGGAAGAAGCAGATGCAGTTAGCTGCAGTGTAGTTCAGTGTCACAAAGGCTAGTAGAGATGTGTAGGACAAGGAGGTTGCCCTTCTCAGTGGAGTGCTGGACCTAAAATCCAATAAGCATGTTCCTAAAAATGGTAGCATATCTCAGATTTAAAGTCGAGGGGGACAAAATACTCAAATTCATGCCTCTGATGAAGGTATGTGTTGAAACGCATAGTGTGAGCCGAATAAACAAATGTAAGTATTTTGTCCTTCTCGACTTTAAATATGAGATGTGCTACCTTTTTATCTTTTTTTGGAACATACTATTAGAATTAGATTCTGCCAGGTTTTGTAAAGTTATCAGTTCCAGAGGGAACGCTAACCAGGGAATTTCTGGGCATTTTTTCATAGTGGGACACACATGCTTTCAATACAGACTGTGATGTGACACAATAATTCATATTCTGCAGTAAAAGCTCTACTGTTGTACACACCACCAGGGTCAGTTTCTTGCAGAGCTTCTTCTCAGCAGCAGTAAGCATGGCGAGAGCTCCAGCTGCAGCTATCTGAAGATTGTCGTCATCCTCGCCACATAGCAGTATCATTAGCTTCAGCTTATCATTGCCATCTTCCAGGTAACGCTCTTGGACCTAAGACATACAGAGTGGACATTTTCAATGCACCCACACACATACACACACACACACACACACACACACCTGTTGTACACATGTTTTCACATTATTGCGTGAGGCTTTTAAGCTACTGTTCTCACCTGTTTACATGTAACAAGGTTGCACATGCATTCAGTGGCAGCCTGTCTGATCTGGTCATGGTCCTCAAACATGTAGTTCTCGATCTCTGGCAGAGCTTTCTCTTTCAAAATCTTTACTCTACAAAACAGATGCAGGTTGAAACCCCACAATAAGGCAAAACTTGCAAGCTGCAGTGAAGTCATGTAGAAAATGAGCTACTACTGTAAGCATCACAGTGAAAGAATGTAATGCGCTGGTGAAAAATTTTACCTTAGTTTGTCACTGAAACCAGCCAAGTTGGTGAGGCCTTTCAGAGCTTCGTAGTTCTGCATACCGTCTTTGTCTGTTTGAAGGAGGCTAACTAAAGGTCGCACCACCTCATACACCTGTCAGCCAAGGAAGGCAGAAGATTGAATTTTAAAAAGCCATTTGCTGAACTACCATGAGGCAAATATCAAGTCAGCAGAGATACATACATACTGAATTCAGAAATATACTTCTGAAAGTGAGGAACAGTCATCAGTAATGATATGTATAATATAAAACCAACAGCAGCACCAATAAGACAATCAGAAGCACCAAATTAATTGTCTATCTTCTCTGGGAGACAAAGAAACATAGGCAAAGGAAGGCAATGTCAGAAGTGAAAAAAGTTGCAGTCAACGGGCGATTGCAATGTGGTTTCCAATTCCCCTTCCCACCATTGTCATATCAAAGGGGAGTTCCATAGAAATGAACAAAACAACTACTGTTGTATGTCTTACCCTCTCACCAGGGAAGGCGATTTCTGGGTTGGAAATAGCTGCAATCTTGGCAAGGGCGTGGCTGGCCCTCGTCTTTCCAATCTCTGTCCCTTCCAGAGCAAGTGGAATCAAAGCCTGAGGGCACAACAACAAGTTGTGCTTTGTTTAATTAGCAGTAGTGATATTGCAACAACCTGTTTGTCCAGTTAATGTTTGTCTAGATTTCTGGGGATTCGATTGTGGAACAGGTGAAAAGATCTTCTGTGACTTTGTGAAATGTCATAGATTGACTTTTTAACAAACTTATCACTCACCTTTCCCCCACCCTGGGCTACAATTATACCACGATCTTTGGGATCCTGTGACAACGCCAAGAACACCCTGAAGATAAAAAATTGAAAATAGGATCAACAGTCATATATTTCTAAGCAATGTTGCAATTTCATTTAGAAATAAACAAAAAGTAATTGTCTGTGAGGTGATGAAAATACACTGTATAAAAATGGGAATGGCATGACTGCAATTAAAAAGCCATTCGTTTTTATCAGCTAAACTGTAGCTGTCATGATGTAATTCACGACATGTTGATGAGTGATATGTGTTTTGGGAATTCCAATAAGTCATCATTGATGGCACAGCATTATTTTTTGTAGTCCCACCTTGCCAGCATCTCCTTGGTCTGGTTGGTCAGGATGGTGCTGTCAGCTTTCACCATGACAGTAAGAGCTGAAGTGATTCCAGCCTTCAGCAGCCTTTTCACTCTCTTGTCAATAAAGTCCTTCTTGTCCTGAGAAAAGAAAGTATGCAATGTGTGCGTCAATTTACATATGATCTGCTGTATAATGATTTAGTTTTCTTTCTTTCCTCATTTACCTTGGGGTGCTGCTCAGGCACATGCTGCTTTGAGAACTTGGCAAGTTGAACAAGCTCGGGCATGATTTCTTTCTTTTCATAGCTGTTGGTGCAGTTAACTAGGGTGCAAGCGACCGCATATATAATTGTCTTATCTGTAGACTAAAAACACAGAAAAAGCAGTGAGGTTTTTCCTAATGTCTAATCAGATACACTGTATGTTTCTTTCTGTCTGTTACTTTCATACTTTGGCTAGTTCAAACATGGCTTTCAGGGCGGGCTCATCCTCAACAAAGTCATCTTTCACGTCAGCATCATTAGTCAGATAAGCTAGACCCTCGATAGCCCACTTCCTTGTTTTTGTATCAATCTGGGGATTACAGAGCCACCTAGAAGAGTAAAAAAGGAAAACATTTAACAGTATGTGTATTTAGTGATGCTGTGAAGTGGCACAATTGCAAGGTACAATCATATTCTGCTAATGTATACATATTGTAAGGACTTATATCCAGGTTGCATCAAGATTTAATATGAACTAATTAGGTATTTATAATATATTTAAAGAAAATACTGATGCTAGAATCAGTTTCCTACATTTGTTCTGTTAATATGGCAATGAGCTGCATGATTCTAGCCACTTTAACAGTCTGTGTGAGTACTTACTTTCTGCACTGCTTGGCCAGCTTCTCTGTGGAACCCTCTGCAAACTGCCTTAAAGCGTAATCATCCCCTCCAGCTGAACCCAGTTTACAGAGACCCTGCAGAGGACATGGACATGTGAATGCATACCAATCAAACACAGACAAAATCTAGAAGTTGTATAGTCTGAAGTTTTTATGTTCTCTTTGTATCAAAGTAAACAACGGGACTTCTGTGCCCATTGGTAGCTGATCACTGTTTTCACTTTTACTGCCTTAATGTACTTTTAACTGTGATGTTTTCATAAAGTGTTGCTTTGTTATTGTTTATTGTGCATGGGCTGTGGCCAAACATTTAATAATGAAGTTCGACTCTATTCCATTCTTTCCTTGCCACACTTACCACCAGCGCACGGATTTTAATCTTCTCGTTCTTGGTCTTCTTGTAGATGTCCTTAAGCAGTGACACCCCATTGGTGATGATGAAGGAGGCGCGGCTCATCTTCGAGGAGGAATGGATCAGCGCCTCCACAGCCACCATCTGGTCCACCTCACGTTCGGAGGCACAAAGTGCCACCATCATCTCCATTATGCCTTGCCTGCCAACCAGGGCGTTACCAACATCAAACGGACCCTGAAGCAGCCCTGAGATAGTGTTGATAGCATGAATGGTCTTGTCCATGTCGTTGGGGTCAATTTTGGATCTGTGGAAAAGGAAGGGAGGACAAGGAATGATTAAAAAAAAAGCATAAGAGATGGCCTCAATTATGTTGGCTTGATCCCCATTTAAAAAGTCCTGGCTACAACACTGGTAAATGTTGAATCTGAGTTTTATGGACGTACTTGATATATTCATCACAAATATCCCTGAAGTTGTTTCTCTCTGGGTCACACATGAGGTCGTCATAGAGCTTGTCGAGAAGCACGCTGGCAATAAGCTGTGTGTTCTCTGTCATGGGCAGCTGGTCTGGCAGTTCGGGAACCTGACCACACACCTTCAGGATCTTCTTCAGACCTGGAGAACAAACACATACAGTATATGCATATATAGATATATGTTAAATACACTTTGTCGGGGAGTCTGGGATGCAGCAAAGGACTGTAGCTCAAACCATATAAGTGGCCCGATGCAGCTCTGGCTCACCATGGTCAATAGTGAAGAGGCTCCTGGAGTTGTCTTTCTCTTTCTTGTTAGCGCGAGGTACGTTCCTGCTCAGGAGGTTAAGTGCCTGGTCTCTGCCATGGCCAGGCACCTTCTTACTAGCAACCATCTCCAACAGAGAGAGGAGGATGGTTTTAAGGTCTTTAGATGCATCTGCAGATGGACAGATGATATAAAAGAAATTGTGTCAGTAGAGCTGTGAAAAAATACTAACAGCAGCTTAGCCACAGCCATTTTCCTTTTACATTCTGTCTGATACTGTGGGGGTTTGGTTGAAGATTAAGAATTAAGCTCTGAATCAGTTTCTGTACTAAAATCTTATTTTTGTTACAGGTTTGGATGATTCATAGATTCAGTCTTACCCAAAACCAAGGCCTCTTCTTTCCCATATTCTCTTTTATCTCCACCAGTGAGGGAGTCGTTGATGCACTGGAAGAGGTTGCAGGTTGCCAGTGCGATCTCCTCATTGTCAACAGCCATGATGCTGCACATCTTATCAACGCCCACCATGTGAATAATGGCCATGGCCTGTTTAGGGGTAAAAGAAATAAACACTAAGTACATTCTGTGAAAATGTGAAATGCAAATAATATTATTACGTTTATCTAATGGTATCATATAGGTAGAAGTAGTACTTTTAAAGTCTGATTGTGTTTGGAAACAGGCTACACAGTTGATGCAGTTGTCTTCCCATGACATTTTTGATTCTCACTTTGCCTTTGTCTTGACTCGTTTTCTATGCTCACCCGTGCTTTGTGTCCTGTGCACATTCCTGACAAAGTACGAACAGCAGCCAGGATCATTTCTCGTTTGCCTGACTCTATCATGTTGAGCAACAGAGGCACTCCGTTATTCTGGAAGATTCTCTCTGCTCCGGCATCCTCTCTTGACAGCACAATCAGGTTGTTGGCAGCCTAGACATAAAAACATAAGTAGCAGAAGTTAAACCACAACTGGGCATATATATATCCACATTCAAATAACAACATCGACACGGAAACATTAAAACAAAGAAAGGTCAATCAATGTTTTTGCTTCAAAATACAGAAAATACCCACTCTTTCCTTCTTTTCCGTTTCCATTTCGTCATCAAGGAGAATGTCAAACATGTTCTGTACCCTCGAATCTGTGGAGAATGTTGTCTTGAGCTGTGGAGAATCAAAATAAGAACTCTTATCATTTCCTGAGACTGGCATGTCCAAATCCATTTCTTTGTGGTTCAGTATAAGTCCATCTGTCACTTTTTATTAGTGTCAAAAAACATTTATTTATAATGCCACAACCAAAAAAATCAGATTTTTCCGCGATAAGATCCTTGTTAAATGCGTATAGCAGTGCTGATTTAGTGTTGCTGAATGCATTTATGCAAAGTAAGTGTATAGTATTTCATATGAACTTATGTGTGTGAGTGTATTGTTCTTTTTAATGCTGACCTTGGCCTGGATCTCTGCTCCTAGCCTGCGGAGAGTCTCCAGGAAGGTCTTATTCTTTGGTTCAATGGTGGCACATCTCTGCACATCTTTGAAGGCCATGTCCAGTTTTCCTAGTTTCTCCAGAGCTTGGCAACGCCGGTACAAGGCTTTAATATCTGCTGCATCAACATCAATTGCTATAAAAGAGGAAGAAAGCATTATAATGAGCTTGTGGCCTTTGGCTTAAGTTCATGATTATTTGATTTTGGTGTCATTGCTGCTATTATTTGGTTTGATTCTGTATGTTTTACTCTACCTTTAGATGCATCAGATGCTGCATTGGCATAGCTTTCCTGTAAGAAAACCAGAAACATCTAAATAAAAGTCTAAATGCACCAAAGAAATTGCAAATATAATCTATTTGGTATATGTTTGTTTTGTGCTGCTTTACCAAACTGCTTACCTGTTTTAGGTAGCATGCAGATCTGTTCCTGTAAATGACAGCAAGCACTTTGTTGTCCTTGCACGCCTTTATGGCTTTAGTGTAGCACTCAATAGCCTTGTCTGTTTCTCCTGCCTGGAAGTGTTTGTTTCCCTCATCTTTTAACTGGATCGGGTCTCCCATCTGGTAGAAATAAGGATTATCACTTATGACATAAAATTCTACAGATCACATAACTTTGTTTTGTTTTTAATGTATAATCCAACCTAGGTCAACACTTATGTTTCATCCCAAAAATGTCAGTGTCATCAGCCAATCAAAAGTAAATGCACTATTTTAACTGTAATAATGCCACCACAGCTTCATACCCAAACCACACATTTCAATCACAAAAATTCTGGATGCAAACACATTATGTACAAATATTTTAAATAAGCTAACGATTCAAAGCCAATTTGCAGAACAGTTTTACACTTATTGTCATTTCAAAGGTAAAAAGCATTAGAATAGAAGTAAAGAATCAGTTCAAAACCTCTATGTATGGCGTGTATGTGTATGTACAGACCCTTATTTTATATTCATCCTGGAGAATAGTAATCTGGGAGCATAATATTATGTAAAACTACTGCATTAGAAATGTTTTTATTCTTACCATTGTTGGTAATAATCAGTGTCCTGCTGACCTGGGTCTCTCGTAGCAAATGGCCATGCACATGTTATCTCTAACTTTAAATGGCCTCCCCTCAGGCCTTATTTGGGCATGGCCTCGTACCCCAGTTGGAGCCTTGCAACAAATGCCACGTTCCCAATTGACAGACACCATCCCCTATCATCTAGGCACAGTCTATCCCCCTACTTATCCTAAGTACCCCACTGCAGACCTGAATGTTACTCAAATAAAGAAAACAACAGATCTCTGTTGAAGTTGTACAGTACCTTTACGATTGTGTGTTGTGTCTCTTGCTCGGCATAGACGGTCTGGATCTCTAGTCCCTAATGTTTGTTACAAAGTTGTTCTGTCTTATGGTACCTCCCCCAACAACACCTCATTTATATTTACAGTGGATCTCAGTGAGGTGGGACAGAACCAAGGTGGACCATCCATCAAACATAGGGGTTAACTACAAGCACAATAAAAATTCCAAAGAACAACTTTGTACCAAAGGTCATTATTATATATATATATATATTGTAAAGACCATGATTACTTGTGTTGCAACAGATATAAATACAGTGTCTTTGAATTATCCAAGGCTTTATGTATACAATTTATTTTCCATTCAATGAAGTCTGTGAGAGTGACCCCCTAAAAGATGGTCTGCTCCTGATAAGGTCTATTTAGGGCACAGACAGCTGAGAAGTCACCAGCAAATGCCTGATGCAAAAGTGGCGGGAGGGGGGTTTAAAAGAGGTGTGTGTATAGAGACAGTGCGTGGGTGGGGTGGGGGGGTTGACTGACAGCTGCATGACCACAGGGGGACCTGGTAGGTTCTAGAAAGATCTTGAGCCCTGTGACATGGGCTTAGACATTTTGTTGTGATGGTTGGTTTAAGGGTCAGGGGTAAGAGAATGCATTATATCAAGACTTATAAAACACATTAAATATGTGTCTGGAAGTCACATTGTTGGGTGTGTGTTAAATACAACATAATACAAGAGAACAAAGTGATATTGTGGTGAACTGGTGAACTGCTCAGGGTGATTGTCTGTCTTCTGCCCAGTGCATGCAGATTCAGGGACAGGTTGCAGACCCACAGTGATTTTGAATAAGAATAGGCATGCAGACATAAATAATACATAGGCCACATAAGAAAAAAGAAGAGATTAGAATATTTCATTCAGAATTCATGAACCATTCATTGACTCATGAATCATTGTGATACTCATCAAACCACATGATGAGGCGAAAATATGTGGTGTGTCTTTTTTGATTTTGAATGCTCAACCACCTTCTTTGTTGTGCTGGCTACTCTGATGGCTAAATGCTGTCATCTCTCTTGTTATGTGTTGATTGATTGAAACAAGTATAAGTAAAAAAAACTTGGTTGGCTGAGGACATATTTTATTTAGAGTTGTTATTTCCTGTAAACAATGCCACTTTGAAGAACAAAGCAGTTACTGTGTTCCAAGAAAGTAACTGAGTGTCAATGGAAATGTACATAGGTATAAAGACTTAAAATGTATGAAAATCATACAATGTTTGGTATTTGTCTAACATGCCTGTGGCCAACTTTATTTCATACACTGTTTAAACATTTTACATATTATATATATTAGCTTTAAGCCCTAACATAGTTTTGTGTGTGATGTGTACATACACAGGACAGTTCAGGGTGCAGTCCATTGGAGAATATTTCCAAACCCCTGACTAACCAAAGATTCCATAAGATAAAAATCAAATGCATGCAATATAAATTATGATCAACCACTGTTATGGTTAAAAGTGGATTAAGAAAGTGTCCTGTTTTAAAGGTTCCATTGCATGAAAATTTCACTTTATGAGGTTTTTTAACATTAATATGAGTTCCCCCAGCCTGCCTATGGTCCCCCAGTGGCTAGAAATGGCGATAGGTGTAAACCGAGCCCTGGGTATCCTGCTCTGCCTTTGAGAAAATGAAAGCTCAGATGGGCCGATCTGGAATCTTCCCTTTATGACGTCATAAGGGAAAGGTTACCTCCCCTTTCTCTGCTTTGCCCGCCCAGAGAATTTGGCCCACCCATGAGAGAGAGAGACATCATGGCTTGCAAACGAGTGAAGCATGGCAGTTGGTCAAGGCCACACCCCCACCCTCCACCTTGCCCCCCACCTCTCTTCTCCTCAATAGCATTTAAAGTTACAGACGCAGACATGGCTCATCCTAAGGAAAGCTCATTGTGGGACTGGCTCTAGTGGCTGTAATTCTGCACCAAGGCTGAATTTCGGGAAAGAGACTTCAGATACAGTATTAGGGGACCACTAAGGTCTATATAAAAGCATCCAAAAAGCAGCATGTCATAGGACCTTTAAGATACTTTTTTTTTTGGCATTTTAGACCTTTATTTGTATAGGACAGCTTAGACTTGAAAGGGGAGAGAGAGGGAGAATGACATGCAGCAAAGGGTCACAGACCGGAGTCAAACCTGCTGCCGCTGCGTAGAGGAGTAAACCTAGTTTAGCTGGTTAGCTCACCTGGTTAGCTTACCTGGTAGAAGGCGCCCATATAGGTTTACTCCTCTACGCAGCGGCAGCGGGTTTGTCCTGTTCATTTTATATGGTAACTGTTGTGCTTTCTGGCTCTACATACTTTGTATGAGTACTGGTAGGCCTGAAAAATCACATGTGGTCCATCTCTTTTCCAGAGAGGTCACTGCCTATTATATTTCTTATGAGTCTCACATGCATTACACCCTCCCGGTGAAACTCTTTCCCTGCAGGGGAAACAAACTGGACCTCTCTAGGTCAACAGAACAGTTGGCAGGCACAGGGATAGCAATGCATAGTCATTCCAAACTGGGCAAAAATTGCAGCAATCGATTAAACATTTGCACATGAAAGATACTTTGCCCACTCGTTCTCAGATAGCCTCTGATTTAACCACTGTGTCAGAAAATTGATCTTTGCCAGAGTCAGTTGATGTCTGGTTTCACACACACACATACACACACACACACACACACACAAAATTGAAAAAAAAAGAATGCTATTTCCGTTTGTTCGTTTCGTGGTTCAAACGAAAAAACAAACTATCAACTTAAATATCTCTTAACTAACAAAGTGAGAGAAATTTCCTACAAATTGATTCATAGATTTTATCCCACAAAGTATATCTTAAGAGGCTTAAAATGACATTGATACTGATTGCTCCTTTTGATCTAGCATGCCTGAAACTGCTCTGCATCTATTTTGGAGTTGTGCTCATACTAAGTTTTGGTCTGATGTCCTTTGTTTCATTCAAGAACATATCATTGTTGATTTCTCCTTCACCTATAAAAATGTGCTTGGTTTTTATGATTTCAGAAAGGAGGAGGTTAATCATTATTTTATTATAAATCTTATTTTTCTTCTCGCGCCACTGTAAGACGTCTTTTCGGTGCTCTGGACTTGGATTTGTTTGCCCAAGGCCAAGAGACATGTAAATAGTTTTCTACCGTTAAAAAGAACGTTATGAGGTTTGTTTGTGAAACTTTGGCCCATTTTTGACCTTACTGTGGGGGTTTTCTGAACTTTCGTCGTCAACGACAGCAAGCTAGATTATGCTGTGAAGTGACGGCTATCTTAAAGTTAGTTACTACTGCTGTCTGCTTGTTAGCTTGGCGCCTTAACTTGGGGAAATACCTCACTCTGCCGACATGCCAACATGCCGACTACTGAGGAGAAAATGGATGTGGATGGAGCAGTGGGAAATCTGAAATCAGTACATGACTATGCCAAAAAACGAACTGGATGCTGACGACGACATCCCTCTGAAAAAAGCACAACGCTGCGAACGACCCCTCAAATGCTGTCCTGCCAAAGGGGCTAAAGTAGTCCTGTCAACAGAAATACATTTTTGAAATTATCGTCATGGGAAAAATACGTCGATAACAGCTTCAGAATTTCGATGTCGATACATTTTCGATTAATCGTCCAGCCCTATGTTGAAAACTCTTTTAATTTTGGAGGCTTTATAATATTTGGGGTTTGAAGAAAACTTCAGGAATATCATAAGTACATTCTATACTAACATCAATAGTTGCATATCCTTAGCACATGGCACACATATTTGGGAATCGCTATAAGTGAATAATAAAGTACAGACGAAAGGATCTCTCAACGTTTTTTACCTAAAGTTGGAAAAACTAAAACCATTTAACCATAACTGTTGGTTGCAAAGAGATCTTACTGTTTTGGGGCGTGTTTTACTTTCTAAGGCGGAAGGCTTATCCAGATTGGTGTTTCCAGCTTTATCTTTATATTTTGACCAGAAAATTTGACTCACTCTTATTCAAATTCATTTGGAAAAATAAAACAGAGTATATAAAGAGGAAAACATTTATAGTATTCAGAAGGAGACCTTAATGTTTTGGTTTTGTTAAGCTATAAATAGAATTTTTCAGATTTATTGGCTGAAACATTTTAGTTCAGAATTATTCACCTTGGTTTATTATTCCCAACTTGGTGTTTGATAAGTGGATTAAGGTTTTTGCTTTCCTGTCATTTTCTCCCCTCCCAGGTAAACTACCTGTCAAACTTGCCAACTTCCATAAACAAGCCCTTGAGACATGGAAGATTGCTTTCAAGCACAACTTCTCTCCACACATGTGTGTACATAGAAATAAGACCCTATTTCTTAAAGACCGGTATGACCAAGGTATTGTGTTCATTTCTGAACTTCTAAATGAGAGGGGGGACCTAGCTACCTATGAAGAGTTTATCCATCACAGAGGATTGGCCTTTCGTAGGGATGATTCCTAGATTGTGAGTGGGTGGAAAGGTTCTTGAGGAATATTCTTGTAACAATGCTTATATCACAAGTGTTATTACTTCTATTCAAAGCCAGGGTCCCATTTCCTTTTGTCACTGGAAAGTAATGTTTCCTGACATTAGCAGGAATATTTGGACTAAATTCAATAGATTTTTTGTCCCCAATAAGGTTTTGAAGGTAGAGTCGAATAACAAGGAAGTTGATGACGTGATAAAATTGTTGTGTCTTTTGGGCAAATATCGTATTCACAAGGCCAGATTTCTTCGCAGCAAAAACTTGTTTTAAGGTTAATTTCAGACATTCTTTGACTCTGTATGTAAAGTACTTAAAAACAAGACTTCTCATCTCCTGAGGAACACTATTAGACAATATTGCCACATGATTTAAGTTGGTTATTTATTTATATGAACTGAAAGCTGTATTTTTCTTTGCACAGACATTGTATAAAATACTCCCTTTACAGTTTTTTTTTTGTATTGTAAAAATACTGTGTTAATAAAGTCTGTAAAAAAAAGACCACACCGACAGCCACTACACGTTACATTATCACACAGGCTGCACAAAACCATACAGCCTTAAAAACAGTTACATTGTACATAATAGTCATAGTATCTTGCACATGTTTTTATTGTAATATTCCTATTCTAGGCTATATCCATGTTCTTATATTTATCAGTATTGTGGTCTATTGTTTCTTGTTTTTTCATTTTTCCCATTTTTCCTTGTATGTACCAAACACACCAAGGCGAATTCCATGCAAGGGAAAACTTGCAACTGGCAATAAATATCATTCTGATTCTGAATTTATTTTGAAAAATACAGAGCAGGAAATACTTTGCTATTCTTGGTTGCTACGTAATGCTAGCTCGTTCTGTTGCCTGCATCTTCCTAACCCGACTAAAGACTGCCAAACACAAGAAGCTGCATATACCCGGCTCATAATAAGTCTTTAGTCCTGTTTCTGTTAATTGTTTAAGTAATGTAGAATGGCGTCGTGTTTTGGGAAGATTGTCGTTGGTACTTATGTGGAGATAAAGCGCAGTGATGGTAAGTTTCGCCCTGTCCATTCTTTCCCCGTCGGTCGCACTGTACAAGTTGTTAGGGGATCTTTGTTGCTGCGGTGCAGTTGTCTGCAGAACGTAACGTTCACGTTAGCTACACGAAAACATTAATATAAGCTGTCAGGGCGGAGTGCTTCAACATGGCCAAAGCCTTTGAATGAGCTCTTACCTTTGTTAGCTTCTCTGCAATTCAAGAGAGATTTGTCTTTAGCGGTTATTTCATATCGTTAGATAATATCAAATGCGTTCAATTGGAAATTAACGAAGCTAAAACACCAACGTTAGTGCCACTGTATAGCTACCTTAATGATTTATTATATCACGGATTTGAAATTTAACATTAGTTAAGCTAGCTAACTTGCTAGCTAACCAAGCTAACGTTAGTTTTGCGATAGAGCAACATTAGCTTATGATTAGCTTAACGGCTAACACTAGCTAATATCGCCAACAACCGGCTTATTACAACAGTTAAGCTGTAGTGAAAATTAACAACCATCCATTTAGTTGACAAGTAGCTAGTTTTCCATTTTGGCTGTAGTTTGTGCCCAATGTAGATAATTTATTCAGGTTATTAAACGTTTGCCGTTACTATATGCATACTAAACTAAATCACACATTTGAAATGCTAGCTAACGTTTTGTATAGCTAGCTAGTTAATACAAATAATAAACTTTTATTTAAGCATTTTCAGAACAACGTTACAAAGTGCTTTAGCTAGCTACATGGTTGACCCATAATTAAAACATTTCAGGACTTGGGCAAATAAAACCAGGCAATTTCAGTAATGCAGAAATTACATGGAAAATAATACAAAAATAAAAGACTTAAAAGACTATCGGACAGACGTATCCCACATATCTTAGCTAATTAACTACATTGGTTATGGAGATAATTGTGGTTTTAGAAATTTTCTTGGAACACCTCTTATAACAAGGAATTTTAGTTTTAATAATGTAAGTTATGCCAAGATAATGTAGAATGAAGTCAAACAAACAGTAGTGTATGAAATGCCTATGACAGCTGTTAGAGAAGTAACGTTCCTGCCATCACAGGGAAGCTGGGATTTCAATACACTCACTTTAGCTTCAGCTTTTTTCAAGTGTTAACCGAGGAGTAGACAGGGAAAGGGAGAGGCAGCTTGTTGTATGACTCTTCTCTATGTGAATACCCGCTGTATTCTGCCTGCCCTGTGTAGCTGTAGAACATTGCTTCAGGGCCAGGCAGCAAACGATGACTGAAAAGTTTCGGTCATTCCAGGATTAGGCTACACCCAGTTTTGCAATGAACCCAACAACAAATACTCTTTTGAACAAAACATTATAACAAAAATTTAAAAAAACATTCAAATCTAGTGGCAAGGGTGTGTTTATTGTAATTGTTTTATTGGTTGCTGTTGTTAATGATGATGTATTCTTAACTCAGTCATCCCTGAGGCATTTCATTATACTGTCCTCAGTACTCGGATGTGAAAGAAACTCTCAGCAGGGCCTAGTGAGAGTTTGGTTCTGTTCATCCATGTCCCTGCTGGTTGGTGTTGCATCCAGGGCAGGGATTGTCCTCTCTCTGGGGGGTTGGTGGTGGGGCTGGTTCAGATTCAAGCCATATTCAGGCCACCACCCCATCTGTTGCAGCCAGCTCCCTAGATTCTGCCAGGAGTGTCTTTTGCTCCCCCTGCGTTTTTTTTTTCTTTTGACAGTCAGCCCTGATGAGAGCAAGATCTCATAGAGAATTATGTTGTGCTGTTTATTCAGTAGATACAATTAATTTACTTTGTATGCCTTTTTAATTCAATACTAGATTCCTTGTTTAATGTTGGATATATATTATCTGTTATTGGGCATTTATTTGTGTGTGAGACATAGTGTCTTTAAAAGTAGAGCAAAGAGACATATGTCCCCTACCAGCTTAGTAATTAAGAGCTGCATAATTGTTCTCAGTCTGTGACATGTTGACACAGTTTTATAATGAGTGCCTTTGGTTTTGTAGTGAAACTGATGCATTCAAGGCTGTTTGTTCCTTGGGCTTAGCAGTGCTTGAAGCACCCCCTCCAAACCCCTTTAACTACTAGTAGGTGTCAGTCTATCCCTTCAGCCAGGTTTAGTATAAAAGTGGGAAACAGTGAACAGTGCATTCAGTTACAGAAGATGTGTGTATGTGAGCAAGAGGTAGGCAGGCCGGTACACACACTGATTTCTGGAGAGAAATTAAATGTTACTTTCATCAGCAAAGTCTGAGTGTACAGCTACACAACAGTGTGTCTGGATCTTGTGTCTGCCACAGGGCAGATGCCTTGGCCTTGAACCTTTCTGACGGCTTTTTTACTCGTGCTGAAACAATAAATTATTAAATCACTAGTCACCTGGCATAGAGGTAATCCAATGTGATCATTGGTAAACATTTAAGTCACTTAACAATTACAAAATATGTTCTTTAAGTAAGTCTCTATATTAACTATCGGCTATAAAGCAATATTTTTTCATTTGAGTTTGGACTTTGTTAACTGTCATTTAAAATATTTGATAAAGTGAATGACAAGTAAAACACATTTTGATAATAATTTAATCAATAATAAAAATAATCTTCAGTTTCATCCCTGTCACATTATGACACCCTGGATGTGCAGAGAAGGCAGTATGTATTGGTGATGGTGTAGAGCTAGGTTTTGTATCCCTAGGTCTTTTAACCTCTGGCTGCAACACGTTAGAAGGGCCCCCTCCATTCCCGTTGTTGTGTATGGTGTTACTGTGGTCTCATTCAGATTGTAGTCTGCAAAATTGATAACTGTACATGATTTCTTCAAGCAGCGGCCTTTCTTGAACGCCTTTTCATTGTCATGTCTTCACCCCCAGTCCACATATTCTGTTCATTACATCTGTTAACCTGTGCTGGCATTATACTCTCCATGTTATTGGGGGTCATTATATCAAGATACATACTGTATTATGTAAACAATAGAGACAAAGTGCTGGTTGATACAACAAACATCTTTTCTAAGTCAGCGGAGTTAGGAAGAAATGGATCACTTCATTTATTTCTGTCAAGCTGGTTTACTGTTGGAATTTGATTGCCCTGTCCTTTTCTCTGATTACTATATCGGGACAGGCAAAACTGTGGGTAGTTTTCATATATTTTAATGAAGAGCTGCAATGATGATTAATTAATAGTCGAGCCACAGAAAATAATCAGCAACTATTTTGATAATTAATACAAAATAAAATGAGTATTTTCATGCAAAATGGCAGAAAATGCAGTTTTCAGCCTCTCAAATATGGGGATGTCTGGCTTTTTTCTGTTTTATATAATTATTAATTTATTTAATAATAAAATAAACTGAATATTTTTGGGGTAAAGACATCACCTTGTACTTTAAGACTGGGATGGAGATTTTTCATTTTCTGGCATTTTATAAACCTTACATTTAATCTAGAAAATAATCAGCAAAATTAATCGATAATGAAAATATTCACTAGTTGCAGCTCTATGATTAACTAAGACTTACTGGATGTTACATAACAAGACTTTTCCACTCAAGTGGTTTGGAGGAAGGTGTTGCTCTGCGGTTACTTACGCAGCATGTTGTTGAATAGAGTTGTATGAAGTATGAACCAATAGGAAGGCCGTGGTCTCAAATTTAACTACTGACTTTAGCCAAAGGAAGCAACAGTCATTTGGAGGGCTTTGCCTGACCCTTTTGTTGTCACTGTAAATTCTCTGAGGCTACATCCACACTACATTTTCATTTTTAAACGTTTTGAAACAAAAATTATCTCCGTCCAAACAAGCCTTTTAGCGTCGTGGCAGAACTAATCTCCGCCTATTTTAAAACGTCTGACAGTGCATATCCCATGACCCTGGGCATGTGCATGGTGGTGTAAACAGGAAGCAAACTGTCTAACGTTACTCTGCGTCGTCGTTTCCATAGGTCTCCGTTTCTGTCCTTCCAGACTTCAACACAACACCGGGGTTTTCAAACCAAAACGGGGTCAGCTGTTTCCAAGGCTAGATCCACACTACTATGTTTTCGTTTAAAAATAAATATATTTTGTTACATTTATGCCTCATGTCCATTCTACTCCAGCATTTTTCTTTGGAAAAAGTGCTGCAGTCACTTGCAACATGGCGTGTCTTAACACTCTTCTTCCGGCTAGACAATTGAGATTGGTGTAAAGAAATGCCCATAAACCAGAACACGTTTTTCCTCCTATCCCGGAATGCTGTGTGGACTAGCCAGACCCTCCTCCACAGCGCCGTGGAGGACTAGTGGTGGCCCAACACCTTTTAACATGTCACCCATCTGTTTGGAGTTTGTTGTGAATAGTGTTGTTGATGTGAACTGAACTTTCCTTTTTGTAGCTTTTAAATTAAGTAATTCCTGTTCAAGTAGATAGGCTTGAAACAGGAGCTCCACAGTGTTTTAGAGAAGAAGAATGTTGTCATTTAGCTCTCGTTATGCTGTCCTAATGAGCTTTTGTCATCATATATTGTAATATTGTGGCTTACTTGTATGTGGCCTTGGCATAGTAATATTTGTGCTCACTCAACCAGTAATGTAGAGATTTATAGGGACTACTACAGCCATTTCTGATGGAGGGTAAAGCTGGGTTGTAAGGTTGACGTCCCTATTGTTCATTCATTTTTCATTGGTTTTATGTATTCAAAATGATTGTGTGTGTGTGTTTTTTTTGGGGGTAAAATGTAGTCTTTTATACTACAAAATGTATCATAACAGTATTGTATAGTCATCGTCAATCAATTTTTACAGATTAAATGTATGCGTATCAAAACTGCAGTTGATTTACTAAGTATAGTGAAAGTATTATTTTATTAATACAGTATATGGGATACATCCACCCTCTTAAGCCGGAGTTTCCTGATCTTCAGAGTACAACATTTTTTTGTATATATTTGACAATATATTTGCTTTTTAGGTAAGGTAACTCAGTGAAATGTTCAGCAGTTGGGAACACTAAAAGCATCTTTGCTCGCTAGCTCCCTGTGTCTCCTGAATAATGGATAGGGGAACATGGTGTTTCCCTGGATCGTACAGGGAATTTACAGCATACAATCCACATAGACAAAGATGGGAGGGCTGAGCAGGCTCTTTACAGCTGGTATTATTACGCTGCAGACAGAGAGGCAGAGAGCAGCATACAGGCTCACTGCAGCAGCTGTGCTTGTCTCTATTATCAGCGATTCTCTCCAAAGGGTCATTATCAAAACTCCTAGTCAGATTTTACTAGAGTAGCCTCTGCCTAATGCCAAACATTAAACACTGCTGTGTAACAAGCTGTTTTCATAATTTTTAGTGAAGTTTAGGGCCAGGTGATATGATTAAGATCATGATCACAATATTTATATAGATAGTTTAGATACTGATAGATATATTAAACTAACAAAGCAACAGCCTGTGGTCCACTATTTGCATTACATGTCACCAAATTCTTCATACGTGTAAAACAAGTTCACATCTCAATTTCTTTTTCTTTTTTAATTACAACTTGCACACAGATTCATTTATTTTGCGGTAGAAATGATAGAATGATAATATAAATGTGTATCATTGCGAAAGCTGAAAGCTGCTTAACAATAATATTGAATCGCCAGCCATCCTGCCCTATTTGCAGTCAGTGACACTGCAGTACACAGGCAATCAGCATGTCCTGAGAAAACATTCTTCAAAAAGTACAACCTTTTTCAGGTTTTTCCAACCTTCATTTCTAAATAAAGTTCTAATTTAACAGGCCTACTACTAGGTACAGATCTGATCAGGCGTGCAAGTGGTAATTGGGCCTTTTGTAATCACCCTACTAAATACATTACCTTGCTAATGCACAAGGTATTAGTGAAATCCATTTTATGTTAACCTGTGTGTTGCATATGTGTTTTTCATTACTAAAACATGAGGTGGTGAGGAGCACATGCACGGCCATTATTGCTCCACTTAAATTTAAATGTTGCTACCAAACTTGCAAGGGCCCTAGTTTGGATATTTGTGCACTGCCTTCACTTTTAGGTGTTAGTATGCCCGTCTGATGTTTGTGTTTCTCTTGTCTATGATACTTTCACAGGGCGTATACACCAGGCAATGGTGACCTCACTGAATGAGGACAACGAGAGTGTCACAGTGGAGTGGATAGAAAACGGAGACACAAAAGGGAAAGAGGTAAATGACCATTTATTACCACTCAAAGCATCAACATGTGCTTTCTTTTTCAACAGCAATAAATAATGCATTTAAAGACATTCAGGAGCTGTGATGATTACACAACCAGTAGAGGTGTGTATCTCTCCTTTTTATAAGACCATCCAATACGTATCCAGATACATGGGCTACGATACGGTTCAGGGACGATGCATTTTAATATGGAACGATTCAGTTTGATTCAATGTTAAAACGATTCGGGGCGATTCGATCTGATAGATACAGTTAATATTCTTTCAGTATGAACACATTCATTTTCCATTATAAATTCAAATAAGCCAATTCTGAAAATGAAGCCTTACCTACCTTCAAATAAATATATATTTCGTAAAAGGGACCAGGGAATAGCAAAGCTAGGACATGCTAATGGTATAACTTAAACCTAATTAGCTAGCCACTTAAAACCAAAAAACATACACATTAGCTTCATACCAAATAAAGCTGCCTTCTTGCTGCTGTAATCTCAGAGACAGTAACTCAAACACACAGGTCCACGTTACACAGCCATTGTGAGCACTCCAATAATCATTAACAGTGTTACGTGAGTACACGTGAACACAATAATACTGTTGTGAGCATTAGCATGCGGCTAGCGGACTTTTATGCTAATGTTACTGAACAGATCATAGCATAGCATAGCATTAGAACATAAATGTCAGTATAAACTTAACACACCAAAATAAATATCTATATGTATTTATACCAGTCCACTCACATGTTTATGAAAGCACACATGGATGGATGACTCCCAGACCTTAGCTAGTACAATTCACAATGTCCACAATGTATTCCTCTCACTCCTAACTCCAAAAACGAAACCTAGCAGTCGGCATATGTATTTTCTGCAAACCTAAACAATGGCGCTGATTGACTGATCCCTGCCACCCCGAACATGAATGACCAAATCCTTCATCACACAAATGGCAAGACTCTTTATTTCATATATTTGTTATATATATATATATATATATATATATATATATATATATATATATATATATATATATATATATATATATATATATATATATATATATATATAAGCTGTTAATGAAATTATTATATATGAAGTTTGAATATATTGAATGAATTTTATTTCTGAATATATTGAATGAAAGTCTGAATATATTGAATGAACCTTGGAATATATTGAATGAAAATCTGAATATATTGAATGAACGCCTGGAATATATTGAATGAAAGTCTCGAATATATTGAATGAAAGTCTGAATATCTGAATATATTGAATGAAATAGTCTTGAATATATTGAATGAAAATCTGAATATATTAAATGAAAGTCTGAATATATTGATTGTTGTTCGAAATATATTGATTAAATAAGTGAATGTCTCAATATTGAATGAAAATCAAGATGCAAGTCTATTTTATTTTATCAAGTCAACATTAAAGTCATTAGATTGTGATACAAGTCTGACCGATGTGAAGCCCGAACCTCTGCTACAGCCTGTCTCTCTGCTTATTTGCTTATAGGGAGACTATTAAACAAATAACAAAATTACTACAAATTAAAAGCTGAGCTGTACTGTGTTGTAGAAATGACTTGCAGTGCTCATAAAATAGTTTTAAACTCTTATTTTTTTTTTTTTTCATGTTTTACAGCATTGAATGATGGCTGTAATTCAGCCTTTTTTTACATTTCAGCAAAGTGAAAACAAATCTCTACAATTTGTCTAACTTACAGCTTTAATGCGTAACTTTTTGATATTATTGAACGTCTGTTACATTCAAGCCATTGCCAAATGAGTTGCTACAAAGCTAATTAAGACTATCAGCTCCACACAACTCTCTCTGTATTTCTCAGTATGGCTATGTTCAGAAGATTGGGTTGTTTGGTGATAATTACCTCTTCTGAAGAGTCAGTCATGGTTTTTTTAATCCTCTGTGTCATCTTTGGCTACTAGCAACTTTGTGGAGGAGGGATGGGGGTGTGTGTGCGATCACGGAAGGCTTGTTTCATGTGGATGCGCCAACAGTGTTTTTGTCATTACTTAGAATTCCTCATGGGAGAGACAGAAACTACGCACTATAGCTTTAAGTACAAATTAAATACAGGCTTTTCTAGGATTGACTCAGAGAATTTTTATATTGAATGTATGTGAACGTGTGAAGTGTAGTGAAAACATGAATAGAGTGTTACACTGTCTTATGACAAACATCGGTTAATTGGCATTTATGTAATCTGTTTGCATTAATACCCCTCTCGGACAGATTGACTTGGAGAGTATATTTGCACTTAACCCAGATGTGGCTCCAGATGAGGAAATTGCCCCTAGTCCAGAGACTCCACCCCCACCTACACCGACATGTGTGAAGGTCAATAAAATTGCAAAGGTGAGTACACCCAACTTGTAGTAACAAATCGGTGTAATATAGTTTGGATTGTTTAAACAAAAACGCAACTTTATTTCTTTTTTCATTCCCTCCTCCATGTGAGGGACAGTGCATCTAAAGTGCTCAGACTGGCTCAGGTAGTTATGTGGCGGCAGTTGGCTGGACCTTAATATAGAACCTGGATCCTTCGAGGTAACCAACTAATGGGTCCTGTTAAGTACACTGTGTGTGGTGCACAGTAGATTAGGACTGTCCCTGCACCATGTTGTCACCTTAACACTGGGATTAATTTGGTAAAAATTGCACTGGGGATTTAACCTGCTATACAATACAATCTTCTTTTAGTTTTCAACATATAACACATTTAAAGTGAACACTGTGAGGCAATGTAAAATAAGATGATGTTGCTCAAACATAAATAACTCTACTCTAATACTGTACTTTTGGCCTGTAACCATTTTATAATTGAAGTACTTTTTGGTTGTGTAGCTCCATAACCTGTAAAGTAGATTCTGTTATAAAGTAGATCCATAAGCTGTACAATAATCATCCTAACAAAAAATATACAGGGAGTTTCAGCCTTTTGTCATTTGAACAAGGTCTACTCTCATTCCTTTTTTAAATATACTTTAAGATGCGTGCATTAGCAGCGTCATCACAAACCGTGTTGATAAAGGAGGCCTCAGTACTCGGTACTAATCTGAATCTCAGGCTTTGTCTATTTCTGTATCTCTACTACATTGCAGAAGCAGGCGAAAGCGGCTGAAAACTAAATGAAAAAAAGTATGCGTTTCCTTTTCAGGTCCAGGACAGCTATGAAATATGTAGAAGTGAAATTAGGATTCACTAAACCCTAATCCTCTTAGCTAGAATATTTTACTGTAGCTTTTGTTTTTTTCTTGCAGAACCGTCGGACGATAGCACCTACTAAGAATGATGCTCCGTCCAGGGATAATAGAGGTTTGTTTAATTTACTTCTCGGGGAATAGATTACACAACTGGTTGTCTGGCGTGATATGTCCCCGAAATAATTGCTGTATTACAGTTTTTTCTCCATTGTATACACACACAAAATGGAACTATGCGCATAATTCTGAAAACTTGAAGCTCATGTATCAACTACAAGACCATAGAAATTGAATTCATTCTATTTTTTTTTATCAGTATTAATCTTTTGTGGTTTCGTGTTTTCAGGGATTCCGACCCGGGCCAGGCAACCACAGCCTCAACAACCAGAGCCTGCACCCCCACCCCCACCTCTGCAGCCTACACAGCTCACTCAAGCTCAGCAGCAACAACAACTACAGAATGGTAACATGATCAAAACTCTCATTTGTTTTATAATTAACCTAAGCTGTGATCTAACTGGGATCTTTCTCCAGAAAATAATGTTTTCAGCAAACTAGTTGTAAGCATTTGGCCTAAAGTTAACAAACTTGTAAGGGGTTTCAAATCCAGATATGATCTTCTTTATAAAAAATGTTATCAAATGAATTGTGAACAATTCCATCGCTTTTTAACATTTACAGTATTTTTGATTAATTAGTTTAGGCCATCTATAAAACTATTAATGTGTCATGTTTTTGTTGACCGCATGTTTATCACAGAATCCTCACATCACCTGCTATCCAGAAAGGAGTTTGGACAGCTTTGTATGTATCACCTGCATGCTTCCCCTGCCCTCAATGCCTTATGGTGATTTTAATAGAGTTCCCAATAGAAACTGAGAGTCCTCTAGTCTTACGAGAAAATTGGACACCCTAAATGTCTGCCAGATACTATTCCGAGCTATGGTGGGGAAGTAGCACAAACGCAATCCATCCAGCAGACAGGCTTTCTGGGTATTAGACAGGGGAAAAAAATGTTTGTGCTGCTGGCTGACTGCGCTGTCTTTTCCCTGTCTGATTTTTGCTGAGTCACACACAAGTACACGTGTGGAAAAGCCTGTGGCACTGTGCGTTACTTCCCAAAGCTCAGACGACAACAATAAGCTTTTTCTTTATCTCCCATTCCATCCAACTGCTCACTGTCATTTGATGAAATAAGGGGAGAAGGAGGGAAACGCTTAGCTCTCCCACCACCTGTGAGACAGAGCAACCCTCAAGTAGTGATGGTGCTGCATCCCTCTTATACTGCCTTGTCCAGCTGCTGACCCAGCTCATCGTCTCCTCCCAGATTAGGGTAGATTATTAATCCCTCTGCTCTGATAGTCTGGGTTGTCAGGGACTGGAGCCAACGGGACGCCAGGAGTGTATTACAGAGCTGCGGCCAGGCTTTAAAGTGGGAAGCTGGGGCTGGAGCAGCGAGCCAGAGCTAATCAGATAACACTGTTTTTTATGAACTCTGCAAGCAATCAGAAGGGGCTTTTACTCACGTTTGCTAACTTGTGTTCTGTTATTATGGTTACTAATAGTTTGTGATTGACCTGAAACACCACTAATCTGTGGGTGTGCTGTGCTGGGAGATTTGGAATGAGCTTCTGTTTGATTACTGGTAGATTTAAGTAATTTCCACCTCTAATTTAATTTCAAGTAATTGGAGTAATACAGGGTACATATCGCACAATGTGAATGATGTCTTGTAGCAGTCCCTCAGTCCAGTTGTGTTTTAGGATGCAGATAGAAGGTATGCGCAAGGAGAGAAGATTTTGAACACACTGTATAGGCCTTTTATTTATGTAGAGAAAGAAGCCAGTGTTGTACTGGAGGCAGTTTGCGCCAGCCACTGCATCCTTTGTGCTTGAGCACTATCCCTGTTCTGCTTTGTTAAAAATAGCCCAAAGTCTCCCTTCTGTTTGAAGGACTACCATGAGAAAGGAAAGACTCGCTGGGAGAAAGATACTGCTCAAGCCAAGGGAAAAGACTGAGGAAGTAGAAGAAACCGTTTGGAGGAAGATTAAGAGAGGAAGAGACCATTTGACAAAGACAGGCTGTTGGCATATCCTGTGAACGGCAGTAGAGTGACTGTTTCCCTTGTCTTTATGGCAGCGCGGAGGAAGTCAAACTGCGTGAAGGAGGTGGAGAAACTGCAGGAGAAGAGAGAGAGGCGCCGGCTTCAGCAACAGGAGCTCAGGGAGAAGAGAGCTCAGGTACATCAATTTCATTCACCTTTCTCCTTCTTAATGCACAGAATATTATATTAAATCTTCATACCCACTCACGCTCTTGACATTGAGATGGTAGATTAAATGCATTACAATGATCTACCTATTGGTGAATTAGCTGGCACCTCACCCTGTCACTGTGTTACTCCTTCAGGAGGTGGATACCACCATCCCTAACTATGAGATCATGTATATGATCCGAGATTTCCGAGCCAGTCTAGACTACCGGCCCCTGACCACCGCAGATCTGGTGAGTGGACGTAGCTTCTCCTTCTCTCCTGATTGTTCGGTGTTGACCCTAACGGAAGAATATAATGACACTGTCTTTGTTGCACTGTCCAGATTGAAGAGCACAGAATATGTGTTTGTGTAAGGAAACGTCCACTCAACAAGAAAGGTAAGGTCTTCCGTCGGGAACAACAATTGTGACCAATCATTGCGTGTTGTCTTTTTAAAACGTTGTCCTCCAAAGTATTATTGCGATTGAGAGTCGTGCCTCTGCTGGCTTCCAGAGTTGTCCATGAAGGATTTGGATGTGATCACCATCCCCAGTAAAGACGTTGTGATGGTTCACGAACCTAAACAAAAAGTGGACCTGACCCGCTACCTGGAGAACCAGACCTTCCGCTTTGACTACGCCTTTGATGACAGCACCACCAATGAGATGGTTTACAGGTTGGTAACAGCAGTTGTCAGATGTTAGGTAATGTGGTCAGTGTGATGAGGAAAATGCGTGTGAATTAACGTGTTTCTTGTTTGTGTACATAATTGTTAGATGTTACATCTTGCTTTTGCAGATGGAGTATTGAATAAATGTGTGTTCTGTCTCATCCTGCAGGTTCACTGCCAGACCTCTAGTGGAGACCATTTTTGAGAGGGGCATGGCCACCTGTTTTGCCTACGGGCAGACAGGCAGTGGAAAAACGCATGTGAGTCACACTCAATGACTCCTTCGAAAAACCAAAACCACATCACTTACTAGGGATCAAACCTAATTGTTCCTACTGAGAGCTTTGCTCTATTTTAATTCACTTGTATGCAATTTAAAAATACTTAAATTGTGTACTGTATTTTAGACTATGGGTGGAGATTTTTCGGGAAAGAACCAAGACTGCTCTAAAGGAATTTATGCATTAGCTGGTAAGTCAATGAGCTATGTTTTTTTTTTCTTTTTGTTCTAGTGAGTAAAGGCGTTCAAATAAAATTTGTTTGATTATTAAATTATAAAGGGCTTGGTTTGCTCTGGTGCAATTTTTAGATCTCTCGTCTCTTTCCATGCAGCTCGGGATGTATTTGTCATGTTGAAGAAACCCAACTACAAGAAGTTAGATCTACAAGTGTACGCAACCTTCTTTGAAATCTACAGCGGAAAGGCAAGTGACATGTAGTCATTTGTTTGTTTTTTGCTTCCTCGCCCAAAATAAAACCTTAAATGATGCTGACTGTGTGTTTGTATTGTTAGGTGTTCGACCTGCTGAATCGTAAAGCCAAACTGAGGGTGCTGGAGGATGGGAAACAGCAGGTGCAGGTTGTGGGGCTTCAGGAGAAGGACGTCAAGTGCACAGAGGAGGTCTTGAAACTCATAGAAGTGGGCAACAGCTGCAGGTATAACAACAGAAAGAGAAACGTCTTGTTTGTTCATTACATGTTATGATCACAGCATTACACTTATTTTTGTTCAGTTTTTTTTGCCTCTTCCCTCTCCTACATTTGTTCTTTTCTTGCTCTCTTCGCCTTTTGTTCATCTTCATGTCTCTTTCCTCTCACTCCCAGAACATCAGGGCAGACATCTGCCAACGCACACTCCTCTCGCAGCCACGCCGTTTTCCAGATCATTCTTCGGAGGAAGGGGAAGATGCATGGAAAGTTCTCCCTCATCGACCTCGCAGGTAATGAGAGGGGGGCTGACACATCGAGTGCTGACCGCCAAACTCGTCTGGAGGGAGCTGAGATCAACAAAAGCCTGCTGGCCCTGAAGGTTTGTGGGCAGCTGCCAAGCATTTCTGGCTACTTTAGCAGCAACATACACAGTGATTCCAATTAGATATGTTTTGATTTCCCATACAGTGTGTGTCTGCTTTTCTTGTTTCAGGAGTGTATCAGGGCTCTTGGCCGTAACAAGCCTCACACCCCATTCAGAGCCAGTAAGCTCACCCAGGTCCTGAGGGACTCGTTCATCGGGGAAAATTCACGCACATGCATGGTCAGTTCATTGCCTTTTATTAATATCCTGTTTCCATTTCTTCCTTTCTCTTCCAGATGGTATTCATTTTAATTATCTTCTCTTTCTCTGCACAGATTGCAACAATCTCTCCTGGTATGACATCCTGCGAGAATACCCTCAACACACTACGCTACGCCAACAGGTGGGAATATGTTAACCTACTACAGTGATTTGGACAGTGCATTATTGCCACAGGAACTAACAGAAATTATGGAATGTTATGAAATCATAGCTCCTCTAATTCCTCTATAATCCCCAGTATCTTTTGTATGGATTGAAATGAGCTGTATCAATGTTGGTATTGTACATGTCTCTGCCTACTCTCAGTAGTTCTGTCTGACTCTCTTGTATCCGCTCTCTCTCTTCTCTTTTTCCTGCTTTGTTTCCCCACTTCTCTCCCGCCCTCTGCTCCTCTGTGCCATGGTGTGGCTGGCATCGCTGTGTAGAGTGAAGGAGTTCGGGATTAGTCCGTCAGACATCCCCTTCTCTCAGGGCGGTCAGGGGAGTCGCTCTGAGCACTCGCCCACCAATACCTTTGAGTACGATGACTTTGCTGATACCTCTCCCAGCAGGTCAAGCACTCCCCAAAGCACAGAACTACACACACACACACACACACACACACACACACACACAGACCAACCACAATGCATGTGCTCCCTCCAGGTATTTATTACATTATGATAAACGACCACGATCTCATCTTGGTGTCTTTCATTCATTTCATCAGCTGTTCACTGTGGAAAACTAGTGAAATCTATTTTCCATCTGCATGACGGGACACTTTTCATCCTCCTCCCCTGCTTTAACTTCCACTTTTTATCTTTGGCTAAGCTGTGGACATAACCTTTTTTTTCTGTTCACCGACTCCTGAAGAATAATACATCGGTCTGTCCACGTGGGTGTGTCTTCTATTTGTTCTGTGTGACACCACCAACTGTGAAAGCTGGGCGTGATCAGTCACAATGAATACATGTCAGTTTTAAAACTTGACTTGATGAGGTGTCAGCTGCTGTTTTGCGCCATTAGTGACCCTGAAGCGTTCACAAAGCTGTTCTGTAAAAGCACCCAGGATCAGCTTTTGTTTGAACAAACTGAGCAGGTAATCCCTCTTACATAGCCCAAATTAATTAGCGCTGTACCTGCAGGCCGGGAACAGGGCGGTAATACCTCATCGGCTCTGTGAGGTTCCATTAAAGCCATTAGGGCCAACACAGTCATCTGTCCCCATGCATGGTGTCACTGCTGTCATGATGCTACCATCCCGTGCTGTTTGTGAATGCCTTTGACCCCCAGTTAACTTCACACCCCAAATCAAACCGCAGCTATGTTTTAGAGTGGGTCTGCGTTGTGAAGAAAATGTCTTTTCTCTGCAGGGTGAAGGAGCTGACAGTGGACACCAACCAAGTAATGGAGGGGGTTCGACCCACCATCCATGCTGTCGACCAGCTGGATCTTTTGGACGAGGACTGGCTGAATATCTCGCCGCAGAGAGACGATCTCAAACTGCTCTGTGAGCAGAATGTAAGTACACGAGGTCTCACAGTATATGGAACAAGTACCTGTCACCAATTTTGGTATAGACAGTGTCTGTTTTGGAAACGGAGCCTGCTATTAAAGTGGTGTAAAGTTGTGGCAAACGGCATGTATTCCAACAACTTATAGTTGAGGATAGGGCTTCATGATATGAGGAAAATATCTAATTGCGATTATGTTGACTGATATTACGATTGCGATATGATTCACGATATTGGAGGGAATGATCATTTTTGTGTCATTATTGTCATTTTCTTTAGTCTGTAGGATAGACCACAATATTTCATTCAGAATCGTTTGACACATATTTTGCCTTTAACAAATATTGCACCTCTCTGCGATTTGGATATTACACACACACACACACACACACACACACACACACACACACACACACACCCCTTGTTGCTTGCGAGAAAGTCAAAAGAGAATGTTTTGAGCCTTTTAAAGAATCAACATTATTTATAAATGAACGGTAATGTCCACTGGGATTCTAGCAGTAATCTCAGAAAATGTCTCTGTCACGTGGCCAGTTTTTGTTGCTGCTGAAGCCATGTTAAATCGGTGTCCCTTGTTGACCCTGTAAATATGTTTCCCAGGAGGAGGAAGTGTCTCCCCAGCTCTTTACCTTCCACGAGGCAGTGTCTCAGTTAGTGGAGATGGAGGAGCAGGTCCTGGAGGACCACCGAGCTGTTTTTCAGGTCAGGACACTGACGAAAACATAACACAACTGCTGAATTCCTCTCGCTCACTTCCTTATGTCCACATACACAAAGACAGATGCGTCATCTGCTTTTAAGGACTTTTTGTCATTTCTGTACACATTCATGAAGGTCTGCAAATACAATGCTAGATTCCCACTTTGACATGTCTAAACATTGTAAATATTAAAGACAGGGTTGGTTACTTTTTCCAATTTTACACTTTTTTTTTTTTTATATATATTGTTTGAAATGTTTTTTACATCCATCATCTGTAGCTGCTGTAGTCTTGTAAAAAACGCCAACCAATCACTGCCTCGTTGGTCCGCTTGGAAAGAACCAATGAAATGCCTCCTTGCCCCCTGGAGATGCTACTTTCATATCTTAGCTAGCTTGTCAACATTACCAAGCCTGCCTTTAAACAAAAGCAGTTTTCCATGTTCTTCCATAGAAAGCGTAACCCTTCTAACAAATGGACTGGTACCATCTGTGTGAAGGCTGTAAAATCTAAGAGGACATTCTTCTGTGCTTCTGGCACGATTTCATCTCCACCTGTCATACACTGAATATGCACTCGTATGTGTCCTCTGTGAGCAGGAGTCCATCCGGTGGCTGGAAGATGAGAAGGTGCTGCTGGAGATGACCGAGGAGGTGGATTATGATGTGGAGTCGTACGCCACTCAACTGGAGCAGATCCTCGACCAGAAGATAGATATCCTCACCGAGCTCCGAGGTATGACTGAAATGATGACAATACACCCTAGAGCTGTAATCGGGCCTTAAAAGTTAGACCTGACAAGGCCCAAGCCTGACAGAATTCGGGTACATTTTGATGACTGCTTTTTAATAGCCTGAACCTGTTTACAGCCCAACATTATTCAAATGTGCGCATGCACACAGCTCTTTTGCCTTTTGTCAATAATGAGTCCTTTTATAATAGTATTTTTTTTTTTTTTTTTTTTTTTTACATAATTTATTCATGACTAACATAGGCTATAGGCCACTTGGAAGTTGGAACAAAGAAATAAATTAAGTCCTCCAGAGGCCAGCTTCCGTTTCACCTCCTCAGCATTGTACGTTAGCACGTGTACCCGAACACGTGAACGAACCCGTCGGGTGCTGTCGGGTTTGGGCAAAGATCTTCAGCTCTAATACATCCTTCTCCAGCAAACACTAATCACTTTTTATTTTTTTCCAATCATGTCTTTTCCTCTCAGATAAAGTGAAGTCATTCCGCTCTACACTCCAGGAGGAGGAGCAAGCCAGTAAGCAGATCAATCCCAAAAGGCCACGTGCTCTTTAGAGGCTGAAGAGATTTAAGTGGCACATACAGAAGCATAACCACTAGATGTTCGGCACAACTCAGGCTGTCTCTAGCAGCTGTGAACATACGAATAAAAGGACTTTCTGATGTACCAACAGGCTCAAGGTGCATTTGTTATGATCCCTCTCCTTACAAAACTGGCTGTTCCCCACTATGGTCTCACTAGAAAACGTAGGAAGGAAAATAGTTTTATTTCCTTTTGTGAAGAATGTTTAGTCTGCCCTCTCTGTTCTCATTAAATTATTTTCTTTTTATACTTGTTTGTACTTTCTTTAAACTGAATACTTTGACCTGGTTTCAGAAGAGATCTTCATTGAATATGTTTTTAAGGTTTAACTGCACAAAACCAGTATTTGATTTCTGGCTGACATGTCTGCATGTGCACTCTGTGTGAAAGCTTATGTACGCCACTGTCCTCAGTTTCCATGCTTCTAGGTCCTCCGTTGACATTGTAAAGTTATTTCATTACAAGTGGTCTCTTCTCTTTCTTCCTTCTCAGAGCTTTTGCCAGAATGGAAGAAGCCTTTAACCACATTGTGTTCTTTTCCCTGTGTCCCTGAGAGGTTTTTACATGTAGTTTACTTCAGTTTGTGCCATGTCGTTCTACGTGGCCACTGACTTAAAAGCTCATACTTAACGTAAAAAAACAAACATGTTTTCCACCCATTTAACACTTTGTTATAAAACTGAAACTAGAAAAAACTGCTATCAATAAATGTATAGTGAAGACCACCGATCTCCCGATGGTTCTGTTTCTCAGTGTTTGCACCGGATGTAATGCTGGATGACGTAATAAAGATTCATGTGTTTCATTTAAACGGCTTTTGTGATAATGAGTTATCCAAATAAATAGACTGAATAACTTCCATCAAAAGCCGTCTCCTATCACCTCCGAGTAGAAATGGACTACGTTATGAAAACCTGCTGCCTTCATAACGTTATATGACCACAACATGAACACAGATTTTTCTAATCTTGCAACATCATACTTTTTGGCCAAATATGTGCTTGACCAAAATTTGCTACACATTTCATGGTAAACTAAAATTAAAAAAAATATATACCTAAATCATGTGTCTTGCATTCAGTGTTTGAGTAGTTTTGTATTTACCAGAGAAACACCACATAACAATAGCAGCTAGGGGATCCATGGGATACAAGGTTATCTCCGCAGAGAAAAATGTGACGTCATGCTTTGTAGTGAGTTGATGGTGCCTCGTGGCCCTCCTTTTTCTGCCTCTGATTGGCTTACCCCATGGTATTCTTACCCTAACCAATCCCCACTCCCCATGCCTAAACCTGACTACGTCGACCATTCTAACGGATCCGATTTAGGATCTACCTTTGGGAAAGAGGCCATAAAGGTGACACTGCACACAGCTGTAAAATTATACAACCAGTTCTTTCTAACCTGAAAGGTTGATGCTGCATGTTGCTCGAAGGCAAACTGGACATCTGAACAATTGTAGTTTGATTTGTCATACCGAACGTAAAATGACATTATGGGCATTGTGTACATATAATCCCGAGGTGGATTAGAAGATGTAACTAGCACCTTGACAGATGACCAATTGACACCTTTGTTATGACTAAGTATGTTGTTCATTGGCCTCTAGCGGTCACAGTGATTACCTTCAACTGCACACTTCACTGGCGGTACTGATTGTCCCTGTAATAGCTCATTCGTAGAGTAGAAAGAATCAATAAACTACAAAGACTTCCGATAAAGACTATCAAAATAGCAATATCCAAATACCGATGTAGTTGCATATTGTAACCACTAGAGGGCAATGGTGAACCATCAAGCGTTCCACGTGTCAAGAGAGAAAAAATAAGATTCGTCAACGATTTCCGGTAAGGACCATCAAAACAAAGTTTTCAAAATACAGATGTTGCATATTGTAACCACGATGAAAACCTTATTTATAGCATATGATACTTCAAATTGTTGGTCATTGTTCATGACATTTGTATGGCATACTATGCTATTTAGTACTTTGACTTTTTGATGACATAACATTGACTTTACTATTAAAAGTCATAGTATAGTACAGTACCAGTCAAACGTTTAGACACACGCTTTCGAATTCACTTGAATGGGAAAGTGTGTCCAAAATATTGACTGGTACTGTATGTCATAGAAACGTTAAAGAATAGTAAAAAAAAAAAAAATGTCAAAAATGATATATGGCATAAAAATAGTGTGCTCTTTTCCTGTACAGCCTGCAATCATATGCTGGCTGACTAAAATTACACTCAGACGTTAATACTTGAGAGCCCTGAGCTAGGATTTTTGTTTCAAAATGCTTTCAAATGGCCAGTTTAGCTGTAAAGTTTCAAAATTTTGAAAAATTTTAAAAATTTAAAAATACAACTGCGGGTGCCTGGTTAGCTCACCTGGTAGAGCGGGTGCCCATATATAGAGGTTTACTCCTCGACGCAGCGGCCACGGGTTCGACTCCAATCTGTGGCCCTTTGCTGCATGTCATTTCCCCTCTCTCTCCCCTTTCAAGTCTAAGCTGTCCTATACAAATAAAAATGCCATAAATAAATAAAATAAATATATATACATCTCTATAAAAAAAAAAAAAATACAACTGGATTAATGAGGCAGTTATCAATAGTTGGAGAATCTTGGCACCACTTGGAGCTGCAGCCTTAGTCTGCAGTACCATTTAGTCAGATGGTGTTATCACAGAAGAAAAGCGTGACAAAGAAAGAAAACTTGAGCACAATCAGAATTTATTTTAAGAGACTGCACACTCAAAATTCTACACTTGTTAAATATTTACCTTCTTCACAAGTAGGTTTTTTTTTTTTTTACATACAAATTGTAGATTGCTTCTAGATTAGAATAATCATCCATTACAGATTATTTTCAAAAAATGACTCACACTCACACTGGCAAGCCCTCGCTCTGCCAAGAGGGCTCATACAACTTCCATCTGCCAAAAGCTGTCCATGCATGCCCAGGGACGCTTGATCTGTACTCATACGGGTAAAATACAACACTCAATATGAGCTCTTTAAATGTATCCTCCAATATTCTTTGTACCTTTCATCTAACTATTTCAACATTTGAAATCCAAGTCATCCAAACAAAGCTCCAGATGAGGAAAGATAAGTCAGACAATCTTCCCGCTCATCTGGCTGCTGACTTCTCCCCTCTCATCGTAACGGCCGGAGGAAATTAGAGGCGCAGCACTGGTCTCTGTAGTTAACCTCTGCCATCTAAGAAAAGTGGATCCCTGCAGAGTTGAATGCATGAAGCAGCCTGAGGATGAAGAACACACTCAACATTAAAAGAGATATGTATTTTAGTAGATTAGTTGGGGGCGGGAGGGGAAAGGGTTGAAAATAAATACGTAGTAGATGTTCAGCTTACACCATGAAGTCATCAATGTCCATGGACCTGGCTCTCTTCTCACTGAATTCAGCCTCCTGCAAAACACTCTCGATCTTCTTGCTGATGCTGAAGTCTGCTGGGATTTCCTGTCAAGATGGAGCACAAGACTTTAGATTCAAACTGGCTGAGGAGGGATCCTAAAAGTACAGTTCCAACATGACCAAAAAGCTACACTAGGACTCACCACATTATGTACAGAGCAGTGAATTCTGTAGTTCTTTTCCAGCAGCTGTTCTACCGCAGTGGACCTGGAAATTATAAATGAACATGATTGTTCTGTCTAAAGAGCATGTTGAAGGGGCAAATAGACTTGGATTAGTGTGGCCGTGTGTGTAGCAGGCCAAGTACTTACTTGAAAGCTGCATTGAGGGTTTTGTTTTTCCTTACAAAGGCTATTCTGACCAGGCCATCCCACTCCTTTTCAAGAGAAAAGAAAACAAAGTTGAATATCTCCAATTTACCTCCTGTGTTGATCAGCTGTATCAACTATTACTAGAGTCAAACCTCACCTGGAAGTTAACTGGAGGAGGAGGATTTTTCGGCTCTATCCTGACAACACTTGACTCCACTTTTGGAGGAGGACGGAAATTGTTCTTCCCTACCTGGTCGAGGGGCATCGACACTGAGACACAGTTGTAAAAAATGATGAAAGTAAACCATCTAAAGACACCAGCTATGTTTCCATCCACACGTTTTTATCCGAATTAAGTGATAGCGAATGAAACATGCCTTATGGAAACTAACATTTTATTGAATTTCATGAATATCAACTCCAAAGGAAATACATTCGGTGTCATCGGATTTTATCTTGATCGATATATACGGCTTATGCAATAAACGCTGATGTAAATGTTATTTGCCGAATAAATAATGAATTATGATTAAGTTTTAGGTCATTTTAAGTTAATTTCTGCCCAGTATTTCCGCTCTGTTTGCACACACGGCGGGTGTCAACAAAGACAGATGTAAGTGGACAAACAAGGAGACAAGAGACTTTTTGAATTTAATTTACGAGCAAAATATAAACGGCTATTTTAGATAGCAAAAATCTAAGAAATACCGTAATTTATCAGGAACTCGCGAAGGAAATGGCGAAAATGCTTCAACCAAAGGGTTTCCGTGAAGTATCTCTGAACCACGATTTCCCAGAAGAGTTTGGAGCGTCGTCGGGCATTTACGTGCATCTGCATCATCATAGCAATGAGTTGATAGCGTCGTCGTTTTCTTATGATAGCTTGATATGTCGCTATCAGCTGGCACATAAGCACTATTACAACTTGTGCAATATGGATCATTTGTTGGTAGATGGCGCGATCCATTTGGTCTGGCAAAACTTTGTTTTCGCAAATGTTTGCTTTAATTTTGTGCGATTCAGTGCGAAAATGAATGGAAACACCTTAAAATGTCTCAAATCAATTCGATATACCAATTTGACCGCAAAACAGAATGTGACGTCATTACGCGCAGGTTTTTAAATTCGCTTTAAAGCCGTTGGATGGAGTTTTTTTTTTTTAACCGAACTTCAGATAATTCGTCTGACAAGTGGAAACTTAGCTACTGTCATGATGTTTCGGTTTTCTAGAGAGTCGCTGTTGCCATGTAAGACCGACACCAGAGAGTGCACGCTGACCTTCATCAGGTGGTCGACGCGAGCCAGTAGTTGTGCGTTTATGGACAGTCTGCAGAACAGCTTGTCTCCAGGTTTGGCAACAAGTCGCATGGCAAACTCTCTCTGGAACATCAACACGGCGCACCTGAGCAAAAGTAAAACACAAAAGAGTTGCTAAACGCTCAACGTGGACATGCAAAGACCACAGTTTAAAAACTCTCAGTGGGCCCCCGGTTGCTTCTTACCTGAAGAAAGGTCGATGTAGCAGGAGCTTGAAGACAAACGGTGACGAAATCTGCACGATTAAGAAAAGCCAAGTTTCAGATAAATGTACTGAATGACACTGACTCAACGGTGTGCAGGGTGGAGGGAAAAAAAGGTATTTTTACCTGGTAAGGTAAATTAGCCACACAGACGTCGAAGAAAGGCAAATCTGTTTTTAGTACATCTCCGACTAATATTTGAAGTTTGGTCTGCATGGGTCTGTCGGAAAGCACAACGGCATTTAATGAGATCATGTATTTCACTTTTTATTTAATTGCAGATACTTTGCAAATATATGTGGTGGCACAGTGCTGCGGTCTCCACTCACGTGCACTGTACTCTTTTTTGAAGTTCAGCCACTAATCTGCAGTCCAACTCACAGGCCACCACCTGCAAAAATAACAACTTCTGTTAGGACTCAACAGTGACAATCAATTAGTAGGCTGTATTTAAAGCTAATGAGCTCCAGTTTAGTGGCAACATTCTCATTTTCGGCCTTTATTTTTGACAGGACAGATATGAAAGGGGAGAGAGAGGGGGGAATGACACGCAGCAAAGGGCCGCAGGTCGGAGTCGAACCCAGGCCCGCCGCGTCGAGGAGTAAACCTCTATATATGGGCGCCCGCTCTACCAACTGAGCTACCTGGGCGCCCTTTGCTGTGTGTTTAAAAGATGAACATGATGCTCCTTGCCCCATGAACTTGATGGGGCAAGGAGCATCATGTTTAAAAAGTAACATCCCATAGAGTAACACAATGCAACTCCTTTTAAGTAATTTGGCTAAGATAACACTTGTTATGACATAATCTGATTACAGCATCAGAGTCACCTTTGATATCTCCACCTGATCATTCAGTTTTTAGTTTCAGACAGGTTAGCACGAAAGCAAGAATGAAAACACTTGACGCTCTTACCTTCTTGGCTTTTTCCAGCAATTTCACGGTCATGTTACCAGTACCAGGTCCCACCTCCAGAACCACGTCTGTCGGCCTCAGCGCAGCCTAAAAAAAACACAACCATGGTTTAGGAACACCGTGCATCATGATCCTCTGTGTACGGTCTCTGTTTACAGGGTGCTTGTGTGTGCGTTGCAGTATCAGAGTGCACCAGTAGCCTACAGCGTACCTTCTCAATGATCCCATTGACGATCAATGGATTCTTCAGGATGTGCTGACCCATGCCGGTGTTAAACATGATGCCTGCAACAGACGGGATTGGGACACTTTGTACTAGGCTTGTGGGATGTTAATGAGTAAAGCATGTACGGTCACATAGATTTTATTCTAAGTCAAGGGCTCTTGCGTAATTTAATTAAGGCGTTTGTCCCAGGAGTGAGAATTTCATATGATCTCATAAAATGTTAATTGTAATATAATTATGAATATATATCGGGGGTTTTTTATGGTCATCGTGACATCAATTTGTGCAATAGAAACATCGCGAAAGGCTGCGACATATCGCGACAGACACATTTTGATGCGTTAGTTGAAAGAAATTACTCCTTTTCAGTGGTGCCTTTTATATCCAATTCAATGTATAATTTGTTCAATAAAATGTTGGAAATGATTTCCCATTCCTTTTTTTTTTTTTCAACAGGCAATTTGTTGTATTTTATCAGCATACTGAAAGTAACAGAACTGCATACTTATTATCTGTTTATTTATCGCAAGTAATATCGTTATCGTGATATTCAACAACGTTATCGCATATTTTCCTCATATCGTTTAGTAATAACGTAACGATGTTTAGAGAGTAAATCTAGAACAGTTGTTTTGTACTTTGTTCCATTGTAATATCGTTCAATTTGTGAAATAATAGTGTTAATATTTCTAAAAGCTGATTTGTGAGATATATATATATATATATATATATATATATATATATATATACACATATACACACACACACACATATACATACACACACACACACACATATATATAGATAGAGAAAATATTGTATCCTCAATCAAAGATACAACTAGAAAAATAAAACGTTGCCATACAAGAGACGGTTTAGAGGCCAAACTTGTTCAACTCGGCACATGTTGGGCAATTGTTTCGACTTTAACTTGTTATTTGGTTGACACTTCTTAAGCCGAAATAACCAGAAGACACTCGACAATTTAACGTGTCATACACAACGTATGCATGTGCATTTGCGGTTCAGCCACATAAAATAACGACCTGACTCCAGTTTGGAGTCTCTCAGAACTTAATTACTGGCGTTTATAACTTAACGTTACGTAAACCAGTATTAACACAAGCGACAACTAAAATTTCTCATTAATGTGTAGTCCTTAACATGCGGTACTGTAACAGACAAACTGCTCAACGTGTTTTAGCGATACAATGACGAACTTTAAAGCCCATTTTCTTCAGCAGCTGACAGTGATGTTTGCTATCATGCTAACGCTAACCTCTTCCTTGGAGAAACATACCTTGGTTTTTGACCTCTTGGTGCTGCCTGCTTTTCTTCTCCGCCTTGACCTTCGGCATTTTTACTTGGTTTTATTCCGGTTAAAGATCCAGAAAGTATTATTAAAAATATATCTGCCTGGGCAATAGACTGGTGTGCGCGAAGTAAACACGTGTAACCTGCTTTTCTTCGTGGACAGGATGTGCAGTGTTTAAATTCTTTCCTGGCCTCCTCCGCCCTCTAGTGGCAGCTGGCATCAGGTACATTACTTTTATACTTTTTAATCACAAAACAGATTTTAGCAGTTTGGTTTATTATTTATTTGACAATACAATACAGACACATATAAATATGAAACAAATTAATTCGTTTTTCAGTCAGAGATGGGGAAATCCTCCAGCGTCATGGCGATGTCTCGAAGTTTGGGATCATCCAGCCAGTTGACTTTACAGGCCAAGAGGATGCCCTGAAGAGAAATATTTCTATGAATACACTGGCTGCAAATGCCATTGAGGCATTAACAATTTTCAAACATTATAATAGTAATAATATTAATACTAGATTTGATTGATAAAGCGCTTTTCTAGACCCGAAGCACCAGGGACAGATACAAAAAAAACAAGAAAAAAACAAAACAAGTACAAAACATTGGACTGACAGATATGTATTTTCTTTAACACAATTCCTGTACAATGTATGTACCCTGAGGACGTTCTGTGCCATGATGACCATCTTTTTGTACTTCTCCAGGTTGGCCTGGCCTTTCTCCAACACAACTTTGTACTTCTCTGTATCCGGGTGCTCTTTCTTGGACATCAGCTCCTCCATCTCTTTCATTTTCTCATGTGTGAGCCGCTTCATCTCTACACACACAAATTGTCAACAAACTGGAAACTATGGAAAAAAAATGTAATCAAACTCAAATTGTACTTTTTAGTTGTAAACCATATTTCATACCAAGCCTCTTCTTCTGTATTTCTGTGATTTCATCTTGAAGATCTCTGGACTCCTGTTAACAAAACAGAAGAGAATCTGGTTCAAAATTAATAATCTCAATTTCACAGAACGCTATTGATGTACGTATAAAATCGTACTTTCACGTCAATCAATATTTTGATGAATTAAAAAAAAAACTCATCTATCAGCATCTGTTGACTTAACTTCAGTATTGTTATATTTAGATTCAGGAACAGGAGATTCTGATGACAGAGAGTCTAGCATCAAAACTTAAAGACCCCGCTCTATTCCCAAAATATATCCTAAACAGTCTTTAATAACAAGGTCATAAAGAGGGGCGTTTACTACTTTTGTCAGCTACAGAGTCTACAATAGCAGACAGAACCAGTTTTCTCTCCCCTGCATATCTCAAGAAGTTGAGACACCTCAAGGTCTTCTAATATGACTAGTCCGCCTGAACCTCTTCACACGTCAAAGAGGGTATGAAGGTCACTGTGGCCCCCAAAGATGAGGGTGACTTAGCCATGATTCAGCAGTTACATATACTCTAAGCATTTTTTTTTCTACCACAACTATATTTCAATTTGAATTCACACATCTCAACTTGTGGCAGTAAACTTGCAAAGAACTGAAGCATTAGCTGCCAGCTGTAGGAGTCAATCTGTCCTCTTAAATCTGAACAATGGTAAACACATCTGTATAAACAGGTAATCAAGAACATAGTGATATTACTATTATTTATATTTATTATATGAGTTTCTCAGGGAAACCGGTTGGTGCTGATGGTTGACGATTGTGGTATTTACAACCTAATCAATTATTTTACCAAAACGATAGATATTGCTGTAGAAATTTTAGTCCTGGGCCTAGGGGGTAATTGACATCATATACCTGTTGGACCACACATCATTCACTGGGTTGCAGAAACATTTGTATCTACTATTGAAAGTTATTTCAGTAGTCTCAATTTTTTTTCTCATCTAATTTGGCATCCAAAAACAGCAGCAAAACATAAAGTACAAACACAGTGCAATTTCATCTCATGTCAAACCTCAGTTATGAAACTACTTTATATATACACACAATTGTTATAAATATGGTAATATTGCAGACAAAAACAAAATATATGCACAATGGATGATAAGGCTGCTTACTTGCTGAAGTTGTTTTATTTGTGAACAAAGAGCCATGCAGCGATCATTCACAGCTTTCAGGGCACTGAGAAAAACAAAAGTGTATGATACAATCATCCAAAAAATAATAAAAATAAATAAATGTATGTCAGTTGTCAGTATGTTGTAAATTGACTTACACTGCCTCTGAATCATTCTGTTTCAGTTTTTCTCCAATAGCATGCCACATCTGCATTCTGAAAGACAACAGTTATATCAATAATTGGTCCAAAGTTTACTGCTTCTTGATTATACTTCCATATGTCTTATATAGTGGGAAAATCCCTCATCCCAAAGGACAAGGCATCTGTTTACCTGTGCAGTGTCAATGTGCTGTTAAAATTAATTGTCTTGACTCTTTCCATCTCATTGACATAATCTGGCCTGCAACATTTAATGAAAAATATATGTTAATACATTTTAAAACCAACTCTAATCTTCTATTTGGTTTACATTTTAGATACACATTAATAGGCTTATTTCAAATACTCACAAGTCTTTCTCAGCTTCAGATGTGCTGCATGATCTCTTACTTTTTCCTGTTACAGGAAATAATATTAATGCTTGGTTTGTTCACTCAATGAAAATGCAATATGATGGGGAAATGAACATAGTTATATACCTGCTTGGAGCTGTACTGCCATCTCAAAGCACTGGTTGGACATCTGTTGTTTTATTCTGTAAACAGTAATTTCAGCCATTTTAAAGATTGTAATTGTTTTATGACAAGAGGTAAAGTGCTGTCATGGGGATACAACAAGTGGATGGAACGTTTAGGTGTTGGGGTGTTATTCATCAAATAAACCAACACTCAGCCATTGTAAACTGTGTAATAATAGAAGTCTTAAAGCAGATGTGGAGGGAGAACCTCAGCATGTCTTGAGGCAAGGCATCTTTCTGTCCGGTGGAGCTGTCGGGAGCAGGACCATTATTCAGTGCCACAGCCTCCACCATGTGGTTGAGGTTCCCCATGTTGTCAGATGGGTCCATGACAAAACAGTGAAGACGCCTAAAGAGAGACAAATCAACTCAGATAAAATGTCAGATCACCTGGGTTTGTTCGAAGGAGCCTAAACAATTTTATATTGTTGATTGACCCAAAAGAATGAATTACTACTTATGTATTGAATTCACTAAACTAACATCCAAGCAAAAACAAGCATGCAGGAGAATGACACTGAATAATAAATGAAAGAAAGGTTTAGGGTAAATGTAATTCTTACTACAGTACAAGGTTAATATGAAAAGGCAAACACGGCAAGTGAAAATATAATCGTCAGAAACTAATGAACTTATAGTGTACATGAAAACTCACTTGGTTTGGTTTGTAGAATTAAACAAATTGTTGTTACGTCCTGATGTAATTAACGTTACTTCCTTTAACTCTGATGGAGTAAATGTAATAGCATAAAGGAGCCAAAATGGAAATACTCTAGTAATGTTAATAACAATACTAGTACCTTAAAATGTACTTAAGTACAACACGTGGATTAATGTACGATAATGCAGTGTAAACAAACATTTAACACTACCGCAAAGTCAACATCCCCTTGTAAACAGTTTGATTTCTGTGTAACGTTACAGGGATTATATTATTAGCTAGCTAGGTTCAGACATTAACGAACAGTGGTTGGTTAACAGTACTTACCTTGTTTAACTGAGGTTAACGTTGCAAAATTAAATAAAGGCAGCGCAACTAAAGATATTCTCTGAATTTATACTATAGCTAGTTACTCAGAAATGACCTCCTCCTCTTTAACAGTTAACGTTAACACTTGCTAGATACCGTTACGTTACGTTACCTTATTACTACTGTTACTGTTTACTACGAACATTTCGACAATAACTTTACAAATGCCTTCAGCGGCTGTCACATATGAAAACTGTTTAACAAAAAGCACTGCACTTGTCAAGTGTATCAGTCGCATGGATGTATTAAGACAACAGTCGCCGTTAAATCGGTCACTTGTTTTGTTTACATCCGTTTTCAGATCGAAATCCCGCCAGGAAGTGACATCACATGTCTGGTCACAACCATAGACATTAGGCTCGTTCGAGATGAACTGCGCCTCGCCTGTAAAGTAGACGAGAGCAGGCGGCAGCAGCGGGGGCGGTGACAAAAGTCCGCTCTCAAGTCGGACAGTTTTCCAGCTGACTCCAGCAGCCTTCAGGCTGAACAGGAAGTGACAGAAACACGGTGGTCCGATTCCGATTTAATAAAATGTTATCAGACCCCTATATCAGCTCCTACACAGTCTCCAGTTGTTTTTATTATGACAAAGTAGCTGTCAAAATTCTCTACATGTGATCTGTTGCTGATTTTAATAAACAACAGACTGTAGATGATCCGTAATCTGAACAGATTTAGTCTCTCTGACTTTTAAACACAACTATCAGCCACACAACATGTGTTCTGTACAGAATAAGCTTTTAAATCAGACAAATCACAGTTAAAATCCCTCCGATTGAAAATCAATAAAAAGTTTATATAAAACGTCATCATGTTGAGTTGATTCTGAACCAATCAGCTGTTTGATCAGCTGTGAGGCCGGCGTTTCCCAGCATGCCCTGGGTCCACCTGCGTCCGCCTGGCTCTTGCAGTTGGTGAAAAGCAACTGCGCTACCTGCGTCTCAGAACTGCGGCCGCCTTGGTCTCGTGAGATTATCGTTGCCCACGTGTGCATGACGTCAGAGCAAGTCGGGATCAAGTCGGACACAAATCTAACCGGCATGCATTGGGCGCCGATCGCCGGTGATCGATTCTGCGCAGATCTGGCTCATCTCGAACGAGCCTAATGGTCAGTACCCGATCCGTTCCACCTGCACAATCCGTTCTGCGCATGTGCAAGATGACACGTATGCCATGACGTAGGCGCAGATGATAATGCTGCGTTCATGCAACCACCACCTCGGAATAACGGCACCGCTTCCACCTGCATGATCCGTTCTGCGCATGCGCAGAACCGGGAAGCTAACGTTAGTTTAGTTAACGGTTAATTTGGCTAACCGCTAGCTGATTGCAGCGGTCTGCCGTTAGCCTCCACAGTTAAGCTAACGTTAGTTTAGCTAACAGCTAATTCGGCTAACCGCTAGCTGAGACAGCATGTAAACTTTAAAAGACCCTCAAAATAAAACTTGAAAATAAACGTTAACATATATAACAGCTGTTACGTCAGTTCTACTTTACTTGTGCTCATTTAAAATACAATCAGTAAATTCTTGTCTTTATTGTTATTACTGTAAAGTCTTAATTTAGCTGTAGCCTGCTTTTCCCATTATGTTTGACTTAACGTTATTTTAGACTGAATGGCATGAACGCAGCATTATCATCTGCGCCTACGTCATGGCATACGTGTCATCTTGCACATGCGCAGAACGGATTGTGCAGGTGGAACGGATCGGGTACTGACCTCATATGTCAATGGTACTGACAGCCGGCCTGTTTCTGAACCTATGTTATTATAGACTGTAAAAACAGTCAATGTTCTGAACGGTGCACAGACACAGACACGTCGACGATGGACAGCAAGGAGAAGAGAAGGGTAAGAGTAACGGTGTTGTGCACAAATCTGCGCATTTTGGACTAGTCCTGTCTGTCGTATGACTTTTGAAAGTTGTCTTTTAACTAGTGTCCCAAACCGGAATGTTTTCGATTGCATTCCTAAGAGCAGTTAATTGATTAATGTAAATGCTCACCCTAACGTTTATTCAACATAATGCATATGAGGAGAAGGTGAAAAACGAACAACTAAATCTTACCAGGTGCTTCTGGACAGAAAAGAAGATGGAAGTTCAATCGACACTGTTTAATAGTAATAGGCTACTAATAATAATAAGAATTTATACTTTATTAATCCCGCAGGGACAATTACAATAACTGCATCAAAGTTAAAAAGAAGTAGCCTACTGTGTACATCATGTAAATTGGGAATAGTGTGTGTGGTGACCTAATTAAACATGGAGGGCGTTGTCATCAGCATAATGTTATCAGACCTTCACAGTTTGCTCTGTGATAATTTGGTTTGATTTGGACTAAATTGATGTTAACATAATTATTGTAAAAAAGGCCATGCCCTGAGCATGCATTCCCATTATGTATCCACTGTGTCTGATCATGTGCTCTGCATGTGCACTCGTGTGCCCACACTGACGACGGCCTCTGAACGCAGCAGATAGTGAGAAGCACGGAGGAGCAGACATCAGCTGGACTTGAGTTTAGACTACGGACAGTTTCTTTTCCGTGTGTGCGTCCATGGAAATGTAAGTTTAATTGTTGTGTTAGGTAACACACCGTCAATGTTTATTGGTATAGTGTCCTGACCCGACACCCTGAAGCGATTGCTGCCACACCTATTAACCCATATTTACACCTTCTATCGTACAATTATGTAGATAAATGGTTTACTCATTTTCAGTGCCATGGTCTGTCCAGTCTGGACATCTCTTGTCAGGGAGAGTAACAGGCAGTAAGAAATGCAAAACAATAATGCTAATGTTTTCAGAATACAATATTTGTTTCAGTATTGTAACCAAATACATTGTGGCAATACACATTATGTGTGTGTGTGTGTGTGTGTGTGTGTGTGTGTGTGTGTGTGTGTGTGTGTGTGTGTGTGTGTGTGTGTGTGCGCACTCAGGGTATCCTGGAGCGACTAAATGCTGGGGAGGTGGTTGTAGGAGATGGAGGTTATGTGATGCAGCTAGAGCGACGTGGCTATGTGAAGGCTGGACACTGGACACCTGAGGCCGCTGTTGAACATCCTGAAGCAGGTACATGTTACTTATTTATTAACATGATATGAGTACATTCTTATAAAGCACTTTTTTACTTGCATACAATGTTTTTGTGTTTTCCGTAAAAGCCCCTCTTTCTACCTCTCTTTCTGTCAGTTCGGCAGCTGCACAGGGAGTTCCTGAGAGCAGGAGCCAATGTGATTCAGACATTCACCTTCTACTGCAGTGAGGATAAACTGGAGATCAGTGGCAATGTCACCAACATCACCGTCAGTGGGAAAAAACACCTATCAGACAAAATCTAATGACATCCTCACCCTGTTTGCCCTACTGTACTTGATGAAAATGATTCTTACATTAGTCTGGTATCACAATCTTCTCTCATCTGATCCAGGGGGCCCAGATCAATGAGGCAGCCTGTGACCTGGCCAGGGAGGTAGCCAATGAGGGTGATGCATTGGTCGCTGGGTGTGTGTCTAAGACTCCCTGTTATGTGAAGAGTCACAGTGAGAATGAGGTCAAGGCCATCTTTAAGAAACAGATGGATGACTTCCTCAAGAAGGACATTGATTTCTTTATAGTGGAGGTATGAACAGTACCCAGGAGAAATAACTGTACAACAGATGGTAGTGTGCATAAGTTCAGTGTTTTTTTTTCTACTACTTCTTGTTTAATGATTCAACGCACATTCCTCCTGCAGTTTGTTGATCATGTGGAAGAGGCAGTGTGGGCAGTGGAGGTGCTTAAGACCAGCGGTAAACCAGTGGGTGCAACACTGTGCATCTCCCCTCACGGAGACATGCACGGAGTCCCACCTGGACAGTGTGCAGTCAGTCTGGTCAAAGCTGGTACGCCGACCTTCTGTGATGTGGTACTTAAAGTCGGCAAGTCTGACATGTTTCAGCTGTACATTCTGAGTGTGTTTTATTTGAATGTGTTCACGTGCAGGAGCTGACATTGTTGGAGTAAATTGCCACTTGGACCCTCTGACATGCGTTCAAACAGTGAAGTTGATGAAAGCGGGATTAGAGAAAGCTGGTCTCAAAGCCCATCTCATGATCCAGCCGCTGGGCTTTCACACACCTGAGTGCAACATAGGCGGATACACCAGCCTACCCGAATACCCCTTCGGTCAGTATTTGTATAATTCTTTTCTGCAGAATAAAGAGAAAACTGTTTTATATTCTCTTACATTATTGTTATTCCAGTACATTCATGTAATGTCTTTTATGTGTTTGTATTTGCACCAAACAGCAAAAAATTAAAAACATTTTTTAGATTGACGGTACAAAAGAAATAGCACTTTAGCTAAGGTTTGAAGAGATCAAGATATTACATATTTACATAGCTGCCAAAAAGGACAGGGATCTGCATGTTTACCAAACAGAGTCTATAATTAAGTGATCCTGTTTAAATAACCCAACCATGCACTCCAAATCTTTGTTAGAACAGTGTGAATGTTAATTTGTAAACTGTAGTTTTGTATATTTATGTAAGTATGTACTGTGTGTACGAATAATCTTGTAAGGTATGTGAGTGTAGAGCTCATGTGTTACTACTTTTTGAAACTGCCCTTATATGCAGTTTGATGAGAGCACCGAAATGACAAAATGCTTACACTTAAATATTTTACTACCCTCTCAGCATTGGAGACCAGAGCAATAACCCGCTGGGACATCCATAAGTATGCCAGAGAGGCGTACAATGCTGGAATTCGCTACATTGGTGGCTGCTGTGGATTTGAGCCCTACCATATCAGAGCTATAGCAGAAGAAGTGGCTGCAGAGAGAGGATTCCTCCCACCAGCTTCAGAGAAGCACGGACTCTGGGGAGCTGCTCTGGAGATGCACACTAAACCCTGGGTCAGAGCCAGGTAAGACTTAGCAGAAACAGTTATAAAGTAGCATGCTCCATCTACTTTAAACAGTTTACCAAAAGACTGAAATCCGTATTATGTATTAAACATACAGTGGCATGGTGAAAGTTGTAACAAAGGAGGCAAAATAATAGGAGAAATAGAAAAAAGTATGTGTTCCTGATCTGCAAAAAAGCTGCTTTACAACCTACTAATCTATGAAAATGTGTATTAGGGCTCGTCGGGAGTACTGGGAAAACCTTTTGCCTGCTTCTGGACGTCCCAAATGCCCTTCCATGGCCACACCAGCCGATGATTATGAAAAACAGCTTGAAACAAAAATACAAATGTGATCTCTTGTATACACTATACAGTTTGCTGTATACTTTATGAGTGTGATCAGATGGTCCCCTTTTTTTCATATACTGTAATGAATGGCAATTGAGGATCTGATGAACCAGAGCTTTGTTTACAGATTTGTGAAATGCTTTGTACTGTTTTAAAACTCAACAGCTCAACCCTCTCATTATTTTCACTTTATTATTAGGCCGTTGGCTTGGCCATACTACACATACTGTAACTTGGGTTCAGCCATCAGTGAATCAGCTGCTTCCTCTATTTTCTGTAACTATATGCTCTATCCCCAAACCTAATAATACATAGATTGAACTAGTTAATGGTCTTTTTTTTTTTTGTAAAACGTCTTCATAAGTTAATCAAATTTGTTGATTGATTGTTGTAATTTGCTGGAAAATATTTTCACATAAATAAATAAAAATGATCTTGTTTTTCCAACAATCCTGTTTTGTAAAAAGAAACACACTGCTAAATGTGTTACTGTATACAAATAGGTTTAGTAAGTGAAGTGGCCCAACTTCAATCACCTGTCTCTACTGAACATTTCTGTATAGTGAAATATGACTATACTGTATTCCTTGTATGTCTGATCATATTACTTTTTATTTCTCTAAACTGTGTACTATTACTGACATGAATAACAAATTTCACATAAAAACAAAGCTGGTATCTTTACCCTCCACTGTATTTATTAGTTGTAAACATCCTCACAAGCTGTCGTATTTGTTGTTAGATTGCTGAATTTTCGCCGCTAACTATTTCTAACAATGTTAATTTGTTAAAAAGTAATGCTATGTTTTTGTTATTCGTAGATGTATATGAGACACTTTTATACAAAATACACAGGTTTTTGTACAAATCAAATATCAATTCAATATTTAAGGTATCTTGTTAAGATAAAAAAGGTCCCACACAGATTTGCACTTTGATCTCTGGATTCAGAGTCCAGAGTGCTAACAGTAACCATTCCTAAAGTTAGGAACACTTAATACATTTGGCGATCAGTCATCAGTAAAGAAAAACATGGATTTGTGGCTAAGATATATCCATATTTTTTAAGCACTTCCAAGCACCTTATCAGAGCCTAAACCTTGGTTCAGTGTGTTCAGATATGATTAAAAAGAAATTGATCAATTTATGATTGCTTAGTTATGCCCAACAATAATGGTTCAATGACCAGAAACAAATAAAACTTCATTGAGTTGACATAGCCCATCACAGAAAAAAAAACAACCCACTAACTTACAAAAAACATCCCTTGGTGAGAGATAAACCAAAGAATACAGACTAATTACTATCCATTTGTCCCTCTCACTTTGTGTTCTTATTGCACATCAAAATAGAAGATGGGACAGTGTTCTTCCACAGGGTAGGTCTATTTATTGACCAACTAATTTAAGATGTATATTAGTTATATTGTTCCTTTTAACAAAATAAGGGACTGCAGTCCCAACATTTTCACATTTTGGGGACACACTGTAGCAGCAATATTACTAGTGACACATAACCCTATTTGAGCTGGCAATCTGGAGATAGGCCTGCATTTTTTATCCTATTATTGGACACAGAATTTTTTTTACTTTTTTTTGTCAAGGAATTTATAAAAACTGCTTTAGGTTTGGGGTGAGCTATTTGAATGTTGTCTCTTGGCTCCTTACTATTACTGCAGCCTAGCTCTGTCTTGAAAACCCTTTATTTGCTCTTTAATATTGTTAGCCCATTTCAGTATTTTATAAGATGTTAATAAAGGGCATTTTGAACGATTTTTTCAAAATTAATTCTTTCAAGAGGTCTATTTAAGAATGCAATCCCATTGCATCATAAGTCATGGTCCAATGGGGCTCTTTAAAGCAGAGGCAAACTGTTAGAATCCTAAGCATTTCTCTTAGCATCATTAGAATTGATGCAACCTGGTGAGGGATTGACTTTCAACTGCTTTAAGGCGTGTGACCATTAAAGGGGAATACTATTTTCCACTCCTGTCCTCTGTAACAGTCAATATGTGTAAACAATGAAAGCTCAACAGCTCTCTTCGACATAGTTACTCAACCAGATGGCTTGAGGAATCTTTCTGCAGATACTGTTTAAATGCCACATTTATGCAGCATTTTCTAACATTTATTTCAGGATTACTTATGTTTTTTGGAAACAAATGTCCTTGTCAGTAAAGCATTAACTTTAATAATGACTGTTTTACATATTATGATTTCAGGGCCTTCTGGCAGTAGAATAGGCTATTTTTTGTTTCAGCTGAAAGCACATGAACTAAGGCCATCACATTACAATCAGTCAATCACAAATAATGTTGTTGAATTAAATCATCTGTGGTGCAAATATATCACTATCTATTATAATAATCTATTATTTATTTGTGCATTTTATTAATATGTTTTGTTTTTATATATTTGTTACAGTTTATTTTGTTTTGTTTTACATGCATATTGTTCTTGGTGCTGCAGCTACTCTGCAAAGCATCCCACACTGCTCGACCTAAAACGTCAGCACGTCCCTATACGTGCCCTAAAGTTGAGATACTAATGTTGCCTTTAAATGCTCCTCGGACACACACCCTAGTATGTTCTTAGCAGTATTTCACAAGACTGCAGCCTAATTGTGACATATATTTACCCAGTATAATACTACGGCTTACTAAACGGATTATAGCAATAGCAACAAAATGGTAAAGCTGGTTAAATGTAAAAACAAAAACAAAAAACGGTCATACTAAAACTTTGCTGCCGACCTCCATGAAAATTCCGATATTTCTTCCAGCACTTGGAGCCAACGTTATTATTTATTTGAGTATGTGGTGGTCTTGCTCGGCAAACGAAGAAGAAAACATGGTGATGTTATGATTTTGGAGACGATGCTAATCTTTCTGGAGACAGTGCGATTGGACACATCCCCTTGTCACCCTTATTCATGGCCTCAGTCTGTTGTATTTGAACGATGTACGCCGCTGTTTTTGGATCCGGATGGTACTTTATGATGAGAAAGGTCTGGAGCCGAGAGATCGAGAATAACGGAACGCAGCTGAGAGGCGGATCGACCGCTTGACCTGGTATAACACACGGTCGCATGTTATGTGTCTGAGTCGAGACCTGTATGGTCCCAAAGCTAATGATAACGGTTGCATGAGGTCGGGATAGGCAGCCAGGCATCCGAGTTGAATGCAGGTGGGCCAGAGATGGGAAATGACACCGCACTGCTCCAAATGTATCCGCTCAAGCGAAGGAGGATATAGCACTTCAGGCGAAATATCCTCGGAGAGAAAACAATGTTTGTTTAACGCTTTTTTTGAACTGTAACTGTAACACTAACACTGTAACACACACCGTTTGACTATTCTGTATCCGACTCCCAAACAGTGCCAACGCAGGTTTTATTGGCGCGAGCAGTGTTACTATTTTTGTTCCATCACTTTGCAGACATGTCTTTCACAATGGAGGATAATTTGGAGTCGGGGTGGGTAGCCGTTCGCCCGAATGCGTTTGAAGTGAAGGAAAAGCATAAATTTGTCTTTATCGTTGCCTGGAATGAAGTGGAGGGTAAATTTGCCATTACGTGTCACAACAGGACGGTGCAGAGGAGAAGCTTTGGTAGGGACCCACCGGCGGAGGCGACTGGCAAGGATGGGGACAAAACAAAATGGCCCGAAAGTCCCGTCAGAGTATCCAAGAGCCCTAGCAAAGGAGCCAAGGAAGCTGTGTTTAGAGGCCCTAAGACTAAGTCCGTCATGTCAACAAAACCAAGCCCTGTCAAAATTCCAACTGTGATTACATCTGCAGCATCTCCGGTTAGCCCTGATACTGAGATGCTAAAATCACTAAGAGAGGGGCAACTGTCCCCCTCAATGGACAGCTTGGACCTGGAGGAACTGGACAGTCTGGGCATGAAGGACTGCAGCTGGGCCGGACTCTTCTCCTTCCAGGACCTCCGGTCAATCCACCAGCAGCTGTGCTCGGTGAACTCGGACCTGGAGCCCTGCCTCCCGGTGTTTCCGGAGGAACCAGCCGGGATGTGGACAGTGCTGTTCGGCCCGACGGAAGTAACCGAGACCGAAATGGATGAGCTTTGCTACAGTTTACAGATGTACCTAGGCCACGCGCTCGATACGTGTGGATGGAAGATCCTTTCGCAGGTTCTGTTTACGGAAAACGACGACCTAGATGAGTACTATGAGAGCCTGAGCGAGCTGAGGCAGTCCGGGTTAGAGGAGGCGCTCAACCGTGCATCAAAACATCTGCAAGAGGTGAGATCTTTTGTGATCCTCCCACTCTCCATGACTTTATCAGCTTCGTATTGACATAGTTTGTGCATATTCTTTCTCTGAAACTCACAACAGTCACAGAGTTGCACATCTGGAGACCACAGTCTTTCTGCTGTGCTGACCAGACCTAAGGGACTGCTCGAGGCTGTGCCATACCACAATGGTAGTGAGGAAGTGTGATGCACTAGCCGTTCATGTGAGGTAGCCAGGTATTTAATAGACATACTTAGTAATAGATTGCATTCAATTGAGTACAAATTCAATGCAGTTTACAGAAAAGGGGTGAACTATGATACTGTGTCGGAGATCTTCGCTTAAAATAAATATATTTTAAGCATCATTTATATATTTTCTTATATGGGAAATTTTAATAAGAGGAAAAATCTTAGACTGAAATAGTAAATATTTCACACAAAATCTCTGGTAAACTGAGTGTAGATGTGTGGACCATTCAGTAGATACAGATACTCAACATAATCATTTGTAAAAATGAGTTAACTTTTATGAAGTAAACCAAACAATAAAAGCTAACTTGGTATTGGTATAACTAACGTATTATACATTTATTAGGTATCTAAAATAGGAAAATAGTTCAGGTCTGTGAGAAAAAGAGGTCGCCAGAAGTTATAGAATGTACAATCTAATCTCCATAAGCAGAGGCATAGGCACATGTCCTTTAACAATTGCACACTGATGAGACGGCTGACAGTGACACTGACAAGACGTCTCCATTATTCTTTTATTCCTATTAAATTATTCTCTTGGGAATACAGTGGAACTGGCCAGCTAGTAATAGAAGTAGGAATTTGTAAAATTAGGTTGTAACTAGAGATGTTCAGATACCGATACCAGTATCAGTATCGGCTCCGATATTGCCTAAACGCTGGTATCGGGAAGTACAGGAGTTTATGCACCAATCCGATACCACGTAATAAAGCCCTAAAGAAAATCTACGTTAAAGTAGTTTATTTTTGTTCTTTTTCTGTTATAACTGACTGTCAAACTGGATAATAAAAGAAAGTTCTGTGGCATTCATTGTTTGTGTTTGTTTATGTTTCACAAAGAGTTTAACCTGAGCCAGACTGACAACAAAGTTAAAAATAATATCACATACATACAGGGATAGTAGTATACAGTTAGTAAACATAATAAAATATATGACACACTGGTATCGGTTCGGTACTCGTATCGGCCAATACGCAAGTTCAGGTATCGGAATCAGTATCGGGAAGCAAAAAATGGTATCGGACCATCTCTAGTTGTAACTGTAGTCCTCTAGGTAATATTATACCCTCAGCATGGCTGCTGGTTACACAGCTGAGAGTTAAGTGTGCACACACACACACGCACACACACACACACACACACACACACACACACACACACACACACACACACACACACTTCAAGCGCTTCTTATCTTTTAGAATGAACACTTCTGATAAAGCATAAATCTCAGCTTTTCTATGGAACCATACTGGACAGCCCCAAACGAGGCAGGTTGCTATGAAGACTTTACCTACTGTCAGTAGGTAGGTTGTCAGTTTAGTTGCAAAATATCACCATTTTTATTGGACCTTTCTTGGTTATTTATATGTAAAGACTTCAGTAACACACTATATTTACATTTTTAATGATATCGACTCACTGAAGGATCAGATGTTATATATACACGTTTCCCTCTCTTTTGTTCTTAAACTGTTGTTGTGAGAACATGTAGGAAGAAAATGCAGAAACAGTCAATATTCTTTTGACAAATCATGTCATAAATATTAATATATTTGTTATTACTCTTATATTTGATTAAAAACATATTTATTCAACAGCTCAGCATTTAAAAAAAACAAGAATACACATCCTATAGTTTCAGTGCGCACCAGAAAGGAATTAAAAAGCATTAGTCTTGATATCCAAAAAAAAGAAACTTGAGAATTTCACATGTGGTGAAAACATAACAAAAATAAAACTGATATTTTAGTAAATGTTGTTAAAAAAACTCAGACTGTCTTTGATTATAACTTGTTACTCTGTCAAATAGCATACAGTACGTATGTGTGGTGGTGTGTTCAAAAGTGTGTATGGATGAAAAAAAGTAGATGTTTGACGATGTGCTGTAGTGAATATGAGTTTTATAATTGTTTTTATAAATAGTTATAAAAGATGTCTTAAAGTTATATTAATAAACATTTTTGTGAAACACCTCTGTATGTATATAATATAATCAAACACTAGCACCAATATTTTAGTGACCAACCTAGTTCTGCTTTGAGATCTTGATACAGTGGAGACATAATCCAGACACCATACACACTCCAGGTTCCTCTTACACACACAGCAGCAGCTAGTGATTGATTACAATAACTGTGCTTACTATAAACAGACAATATATTGATACTCACTGGCTCTCACATTGTACTACTAATCAATGGGGTTAGATTAATGCAGCCTTGACTTATTGAGCCAGAGAATGCAAGAAGAGAAGAAGAGAAGAGAACAGGTTAGAAAGAGCATTAATGGCAGTTTGCCATTATTAGCATCACAGCCTTACTCCTGACCATTATAGTGGAGGGTACATCAACTTTGACTGTTACCTGTATTTATGTAATTAATATCTTTCCATTACACATAGTATTGACCAAGATAATAGCCAATTCCCAGGTAAAACACACCTATTCATTGCCAATGCTGCAAAACTAGGAACTTAAAAATAGTCAAATTAAAGAATATTTGCAGTGTGAATGGTAGGATTTTATATATGCAGTATATATTTTTATGTGTCACAAAAAATGGAAGTAAAGAACTAATAATTACTTATTATTTTAAGTTTCTAATGTTCATGACTCTAGCAGTACAGTAAGTTCACAGTATAATACATTTTATATCTGCTTGAATGTTTACTGTCATTTCAAAAGTAAGAAAGAGTCAAGAGACTACATCCATGTACTGTACAGATGTGTTTATGTGACTTCCTGGCCTTTCCTTTCTGCTCTGCTTTTGGCAGTGAAAAGAGGCTGTGAGTAGCACAGAGCAACCACCCACATGTCATTCCACCCAGTCAGTCCCACACCCACTCCCTTTCAGTTGAGACACACACACACACACACACACACACACACACACACACACACACACACACACACACACACACACACACACACACACACACACACACACACACACACACACACACACACTTTTTCAAAACTCTTCATTAATTTCACATCCAAAACTAACACCTTTTCACTTTGACTGTTCTAAAGTTTATGTAACTTGAATTAATCTGAAATTTGCTTTAATATCCTTTATATTTTCTATATATGTGCATATAGTAATTAAAACATATAGAAAAATAAAAAGTTGAAACAAAAAGCAAATTCAAAGCTGTAATAATACTGTAATAACAAAAAACCTCAACAAGTATAGTATAACTCATACTGTACAGCACTGAGGGTTCTAGTCATCCCTCTCTCCTGCACTTGGTTCTCATCACCATCACATCTAATGTCTTTTAGCTGAAATCAGCTGTTTGGAATGATTCATATTTCATTTTATTGTAAATATTCTCATTACTGTAATTCTGAATGGAATGTGTTTTTAACAGTTTTGAAAACTGTGTAAGCCTTTAAAAAAGGTGCTGCATATATAGTGTTTTGCAGGTGGTGGAGTGTGAATGAGAAAAGAGTTCTTGGATTTTGGAAAATGTGGTCATTGAATGCATTTTGCGTGGAACCAATGAAAAGTGATTTACTGTTTGGTCCACATAGTTTGCCTTACTGTGACAAGTTTTGAAAATTTGACTTCAGTTTTGACCATGTTAGCAATTGGGAAAAATAAGGACATTCAGCTCTTTATCACGGCAAATGCTCTGTACAGAAGTTCATTCAACACACTTTGGTGTGTCTCACACACACACACACACACACACACACACACACTGGCATATTGGTCCTTCCACTCCATTTGAGGGCTGAGTTAATGGCTATTTCAGTGATTGCTGGTAGCCTGCAGGATTGTTCAGTCTGGCAAAAATGTGTGTGTATTGATTTTATTCCCAGCAGCAGAAAGGACTCTGCTCTGTCAGCCAATGTCTGTGCACTGAGACTGCACTCAGATATACTCCTATTATTTACAGTTACACAGTAGTCTCACAGTGAGGTGCAAGTTTCTATTCACTGCTGAGTGACACTAAAAGATGTATTTAAGCATGTTCATGGCTTGTGTATTCATGGATGGGTTAACTGATTTGACACAGTTATCACACTGTTCTACAGATAACAGTCTAATGGAAACACATGTTACATCTACATTACAGCCACTTAGTATGTTTGGCTTCTGCTTACTGCACCTTTTCTGATTTGTACATAACAGACACTTGAATAAATATATCAGGCCTATAATGTTTTTTTTTTCAATCAAGGTGCCAACAACTGTCTTAGTGTTTGTTTGGACCTCTTTGGAAGCCCATTTTCCCACTACATCCAATATGGATAACTGCATATGCCTTATTATGTAACAAGGCCGTACAGATATTTTAAAAGAAGCTATGAGTATTTTTCTGTTCTGATGTTCTGAAGGTTGGTTTTATGTTAACAATGACAAAAAATAACTTTCTGTGTGTGCATGTGATGCAGCTGCTGGAGAAGCACCAGACCATGGACAGTATGGTGAAGCTGTTGGAGCTATATGAGGAGGAAGATGAGGCCTATGGAGTCCTGCTGGAGGCCTCCACACGGCTGTACCAGTACCTGCTGCAGCCCTTCAGAGACATGAGGGAACTAGCAATGCTACGCAGACAGCAGATCAAGGTAACAATTTGCGTTACTGTAAAGTTTGCTGTTTAGGCGTATAAACATGTGCACACTAAGAAGCAGCCAAGCCTCTTCAACTTTTACACACACACACACACAACACACACACACATACACACACACACACCGTTGATGGCCAGCTGATTTCTGTAGTAAAAAAATGGTGTATACTGTTGGTGGCATCCAACCAGTAGAAACTAAAAAGTTTGTGTTTTTTGTGTTGTTTAAATTTGAATATATATTTTCTGACTCTAGGAGTTACTCAGATGTATGCTTACTGTAACTAACATATGTGGGAAGCAGCTACAATGCAGATAGTCCCAGATACAGTGATTTACATATTTCTGTATTTCTCTACAGACACCAACATAGTTATACAACAGTCATAAAACACAGGAAATTCTCATTTCTCTCAAAATAGAGTCTGCTCTTTGTGTGCGCATCACTGTGTATGTGGATAATTGACTGTGGTGTATAATGCAAAATGGATTATTTTGTATATTTTGATAAATGCCTTATGGTTAGTAAAGCAGTGGGACGGTGGTTAGATGCATCTTATTGCAAAGAAAAGATGAAGGCTGGTGAATGGATAAATGGTGGAAATAATTATTGTAGTGCTGATAGCTGATTTATATTTAGCTCACTGACTCACGTCAGTAATAAAAAGACTTCAGTATCACATTACTGCATAACATCAGCAACAACATATATATATATATATATATATATATACATACATACATACATACATACACACACACACACACACACACACACACACACACACACACACACACACACACACACACACACACACACACACACACACACACACAAACACACACACAACCACAGTATCTAAAACACTTGGGATGTGGCAGTTGGGGGTTGAGTGACATACTGTGAGATGGAATGGAGCCCCATGGATCTCCTATTTCCTGCCATCTCACAGAGACATGAATAAGTCATGTTGTGTCTGGTCCTATAGGTTTACTGCTTTTATTTCCCACCTTGCAGTACTTCAGACATCCTTTCTGTCCTGCGTAGTTAGTAGTATTCCTATCCTTAAGTCACTTTACTGTTCAGAATGCTGCAGCGGGAAAACCTACTGTACTTTCACTTTGTCATACAAACCAGCAAACTGACTTACATTGACCCACAAAACTAGTAATAGGCTGAAATTAACAGTCAACACAAATCACTTCTTCACTGCACATTTTCTTTTGCCAGCGCAAACTCTCTTCCTTTCTGTCTCTCTGCTGTTGCACAGATTTACTGCAGTAAACACGGCAGCACATGAGGTCCCTGAGAAGCTTTGCCAGAAAGGAGCACTAAGTAGTTGCAAAACTCACAGGTCCCACCGAGATTTGAACTCGGATCGCTGGATTCAGAGTCCAGAGTGCTAACCATTACACCATGGAACCCCCTGGCTGAATATTTAACGTGGGAGGGGATCATGAACTTGTACTTCCGGTCTATTTATAGCCTGCAGCGTTTGTAGCTTAGACACAGCATGGCTTTATGGCGCTCTTCTTCATCTAAATTCCCTTAGTTTGGGGTTTATATGTCTTTTTTCTATTACCTTTTCTGGTCACGTTTTCATTTTTGTCTACAAGAAAAAAAAAAAGAGGATTCTGCTGCGTCAGACAATACGATGAAATGTTGTTCACAAACTATAAGATTAACAAAGAAAATCTAAATGTCAAACATGTTGACCAAAATCATTAATCCCTCAACTGAAAAACTACGTAGCATGTTGATATAGAGTAGCCTAGCCAGTGTTTGAGTTTCAATGTAGCCTCTAATCTTGTGCATTCACAAGGGCAAAACAAGGCCACACAGTATATCTAAATAGTGTTTTATGGTAGATTTTTGTGTAAAAGGTTGCTGATTAAGATTTACAGTAACACAAATCATCAGATATAAAGCCAACATGTCTAAAATGACACTATGTATAGCAATGCTGAATAAAATGAAAGCAAAGGACTGGCAATCAGACAGCAGGAAGTTGCAGTGGTAAATGATACTGGTGCACTGCTGAGTAGTGCAGTATGAGCAGAGGTGCAGCGAGGTTACTTAGGGTCAGACAGGGATGCAGCTCTGTAACCATTGCTGATTTCTTTCTTTCTTTATCCTGTACAGGCACTTTTTGTTTTCCTCTGGTAATTCAGTTGTGCTCCGTATTGATCAGTGAGCATTTTGTCTGCGTTTGGTTAACAGAGACACAGCGACGTCATATTCCCATTATGGTCTTTAACTTTTAACTTTCTTTTCTTCAAATGGTCCTAGAATCCACTAATTAAAAGACAAAGTGAATGTGTGATGCTGAAATATTACAGGTTTAAATTGGTTGTTTAAGTGCTAATAAATGGTGAATTTAAATCATTCTTCCTTTTATCCTCAGGAAAAATGTCAAAAGGCATTTAACAGTTTTCAATTGTTCGCAATATCAATTTCCTATGTTCCTTCTAAATGGTGTTTATGCTTTTATTAGATGGTTAAAATGGGTTTGTATGAAAAAATGGTGTTTGCAATGGTGTATGCATGTTTGTTTGAATAGGCACCCGGTAGAACATACTGCATAATGCCAGTGCTTCCATGTCTGGGAGTGTGGCTCCCTCTCCAGGCCTGCTTTTTCCAGTGAAACCATTTCTAATTTATCCTGTTCCTCATGGCATGCATCAATTTACTGTAAGTCAGGCAATCTTTCTCTACATTTTTATGTGAGATTAACTGTCCTGTCATATAAACTATCACATAATAACTCCTAAGTATTATTAGGGAAAACAATTTTATCACTATTTTCTTTTCTTTTTTTTGTGAAGCCCATTTATTCTTGCCACTTTGTGGCAGTAAAGAGCCATTTTGGGGTTCCACATCTGAATCTCAAATGAAGCAGTATATCTTCTGTGTATGGATTTTTATGACTGCAACTGCATTGGCTGTATCCTCAGATCACCTCAGATGAAACTATTCGTATACCATATATCTTCAGATCCAATTTTTAATATCAGCATAATATATTCTGTATCACAGAGTGTACATACTTTTAGTTTGTATAATTTATTTTTCTTTGGAATTTTCACAGGATAAATCTTTGTCTTACTGCCTCACTGAGGCCTCGTTGTTCTTAGCCTTGCTGACAAAAATATGTTCGACCTCGCTCAACAGATTTCTATGGAGAATGACTATTTGGGCCCAAGGCGGATCGAGGCTCTAAAAAAGGAGGACTCTGACTGGCAGAAGAAAGCTCAGGAGGCAGTACTCAACATCCAGGAGTTTACTGTAAAATACTTTGAGATCACTGCTAGAGCCCAGAAAGGTAAAGTATGCCATCACGGTCACTGCCAATGTCAAGTCCATAAAGCAGCAGAGGAATGACTTTGAATAATTACACACACAACACACACACAACACACACACACACACACACACACACACACACACACACACACACACACACACACACACACACACACACACACACACACACACACACACAGTGGTAGTATTGGCCTGCTATTGACCTGTGTGTGGTTTTGAACACCAAGGCTAATGTGATTTGCTTTTAATGAGGCAGTGTAGACAGCCATGGTTTGACAGGGCCAGGAGGAAACAAGGACAACCTATCGATCAAACAGCTCTGCGAACAGATTGTCTTCGTGAAGGGTTAATCCAAAATGTGCCGTGCTTATCCCAGTCTTTTCTCCACTACTGATTAGTCCATTTATTATCTGACACTTATCAGATCAAAAATCAGATGAGTGGCTTCAAGTGCAAACTGGAATGAAAGAAGTTGTAATGTCCAAATGTGGCCAATAGATGTCTCCCTCTACATTATTGTACTACGTAGTTCCTACCTTTGACTTTAGGCATCACATTAAAAGAAAAGAAAGTGAGTGAAATGCCCACTCATGTTATCAGTGTGTGTGTGTGTGTGTGTGTGTGTGTGTGTGTGTGTGTGTGTGTATGTGTATGTGTGTGCGTGCGTGCGTGCATGCGTGTGTGCATGCGTGCGTGCATGCGTGTATGTGTAGGGCTCTATGAGCGTATGAAGACGGACCGGCGTAAGTTTGGTAAATCTTCATGGACAGCGGCGGTAGAGCGCATGGAGAGACTCTGCTACTCTGTCGCCAAGGAAACTCTACAGCTCCAGAGAGCCAGGGAGCTCTGTCTGGAGCAGAGGAAACACACACTTCGAGAGGAGGTGTGGTAGTAACACTCAACACCATTCAAAACACATATGAACAGACATAAACACTCACACACAAACAGTCTTTTGATGTGAGTTTTTTTGTCCTGTCCCCTCAGATGCAGAGTCTGTGTAGCAGTGACGATGCCATGGCCCTCTTAGACCACATGGAGACACGTTACTATGAGCGCCAGCTCCAACTGTACGATATCCAGGTTGAGATACTACAGTGTGAAGAGCTGCTCCTCACTGCTCAACTAGACAGCATTCACAGACAGATGTCAGGTATTTTGGCTGAATTCACAAGCTACTTTTGGACACATTTTGCTTACAGGATAAGCCCCTTATCCTAAGCCCCTTTTTTAAAAGAGTCCTGAAAAGACACTACATTTCAAACTATTCTGTACTGTTGACTGCACATGAACATGCTACAAGACAAGTCTGAATTATTACTCTGTACATTAATGGTGTGTAGTGTCTGTCTAACACACGAAAGACCGGTAGCTGTGTCTCCAAACAAGTCTAGATATTTATGTATGTGTGTTTGCAGAGCGTCAGGATGAGGTGGTGTACTATGACACCTTTGAAAGTGCAGATGATATAAAAGGGGATGATACTGCAGAGAGGGAAGAGCTGCGCAGACTTCAGGTCAGCGCTCGACAGCTGGAGGCAAGAAGGGGCCGCATCACTGCCAAGCGTTCCTATCTGAGGAACAAAAGGGTGCGTACACCCTACTCACAATTACAGTTATTTTCATTCCTGAAGTGTATCCTGGATTCTACATACTGTTAGTGCATACTATTCAATATGCAGAAGTGTGCGTTTTGAAACTGTGTCCTGCTATGCCAGAAACATATTTCATCAAGAAACGAACTAATATGCCTTGGAATTGGAATTGGCATTATTCATGATGCTGTGTGGGTCAGTGTGTTGATTTATTTTTTTCTTTATTTCTTTCTGCAGGAGATCTGTGTATCCAACCACACTCAGAAGCAGCAGGAACGTCAAACCATCCACAAGGACTCTGTATCCCACCAGGTCTTACAGGTACGTGCTTTTTTATAATGACGTGACTGTATACCTGTAGCAATGTCAGTAACTCTCTCCTCCTCTGAACCTCAACAATTTTCAGCTGAATGATGAAGAAGAGGAAGACGAAGAGAGGAAGAACAGCCGAGTTAGTCAGGAGAGGCAGAGGACTCTGGAGAGACTACGCACTTTCAAGCAGGTATGTGCCCTCCTATTAATTAAATGTAAATATCAAAAATGTTCTTTTTTTACTAATCGACGAATTCTGTCTTTTGCTGTGCCTTTCTCTAGCGCTACCCAGGTCAGGTGATTCTCAAGTCCACTCGACTACGCGTGACCCACACCAGAAGAAGAGAGCGTGGAAGGAGCATGGAAATGAGTAGCGCGACTGTGGGCCACCCGCTGTGTCTCAGTACCAGTGTGCAGACGGACCCCAGCTCCACACTCACCACTCAGCCCGTCACGGTCCTCACAGCATCTCTTCCTCCTCTGCCTGTGCCCAGTACTGCAGACTCCACCTGCTCTCCCTGCTCCCTGTCCTCACTACTGGCATCTCCCATGTCCCCTCCTCCTCCACCTCCCCCTCCCCCTCCCCTGCCAATGAAGGAGGAGTTGTCGCCTTCTGGGAGCCCAGGTCGGCATGGGCAGAAGGTTGAAGGGAAGAATGCAGCAGAAGAGCTCTCCCTCTCCCCACTCGGTCCATTTATCCCTCGCTTCTTTGATAGCAGCCAACTGTTGAGCGCCCGGCAAAAACTGAGGAAGACTCCCCAGGTCGACTCCCACAGCAGAAGAGGTACTGGAACCATTTACCATAGTAGGCTCAATGAGATTAGCAAATTCCAGTAGCCAATCACCATTTGTCTTCCTCTTCTCTTCCTATATGCAGTGAGCTCGCCCATGGACGAGGTGCTAGCCTCCCTGAAGAGAGGCAGCTTCCACCTGAGGAAGGTCGACCAGCGTTCTCTGCCTCCTTCAACAGGTGACGATGATCCCAACAGCATCCTGGCTCAGATTCGCAAGGGGGTCAAACTGAGGCGTGTCCCCAGGAAAGAGAGAAGGGATCAGGGAGAGCTCCCGGCCTCCACCGACCCCCTGACCAGGAGCATCCACGAGGCGCTGCGCCGCATAAAGGATGCCTCACCAGACTCTGACTCAGATGACGACGGGCTGGCCGGCCACGACTGGGAAAGCTAGGGTTCACGGCTCAGACGCAAGAAATAATAACGCACACAGATGCCTGCACCCTCTGGCACTCACTTCACTCACACTCAAGCACACAAAGCCCAGTCACACATGTACCTAGTGACTACGCCAGGGCATGAGTCATACCGAATATCACCAACTCACCAAATGCTCCAAAGGTCTAATGGTTAACCTGTTCATTTGTTTTTCACACTACATGCACCATGGTGAAAGGACATTATTTGTAGGTTTTATTCCTGTATCAGATTGTGAGGATGCTTTGTTTATTTATTGTTTTGGAGTTGTACTGTTGAAAAGCTCTGCACTGGCCTTTTGTGGCTACAACATCCAGAAGCGCACATAACACATTTTACACCAAAACACTGCACTGACAGTTATTTGCGAAACTGAAACCACTCGCCCCAAAGCATTAGAACGGAGAAACTTTAACTGCAACACAAATTAAGTAATGGGTATGGTTGATCATTTGGTGGCATGTGGGAGACAGAAAAACAAATAGATCACACTGAGATTTGAACTTGGACTTACTCTCCAGATTGGAAACCATAACACCATCCCCTCTGCTGCCGCTCTGTCCTATTTTTACTCAACCAGTGTACTATGACTGAACAACACTACTGTATGCTGCACACCTGGTTTTGTCCTGTCACACGTGGGTGTGTTATTGTCCTACAGTATAAGGATGACTGCTTGTCTAGTCTGACACTGCACAAAGACTGTAAATCCTTTTAGTCTGTCGCACCAGATTCCTTCCCCTCCCCCCCGCTCTTGTCCTCTTCCGACCTTCACTACCCCCAACTCTCACCCCCCTATCTGGGTGAGGGAATATGTATCGACCCATCTGTTCGTCCGCAGCATATGGCCAGGCTGGTGGGAGATATGGAGAGTCACAGTAGGTTTATCATTTGGTGCAGAAACTAACAACATCTCTGAGCAGAAGCTGGTCACCTAGAGTGGGAAAAGGATTAGATGAAGGGTCACCACCAGAGCTGCAGTTTCTTTAGTGGGGAGGAGTTAATATAGTTAGTGTGGTAAAGTGTGGGTAGACTTGGTTGGTGATTCCCAAACTTCGTATGTGGGATAGTCAAGGCAGAGCTGTGAAACCGGTCACGCTTATTTGAATGATGGATGGTTTGTGGGAGGCTAGATTCTCTCAGCGCTGTAGGGAGTCACTGTGGGCTGTGGATTAGGCGGTCGTGATGCATGCAGTTTCTCTCCGCTATTGCATCTCATTTCTTTCACTGCACTCAGTGGGCAGAAGCACACAGTAGGAGGCCTGTTACTCACTGTGCTGGAAGTGAAATCCCGCTCATGCACACATGGACTCTCACGCTCACACTAAACTCACAGACAACGTGTGCAGAAACATTTTAGTGGCAAAGTGAGTCCACAGGCTCAACTCATAAGTCTTTTTTTTTTTTTTTTTTTTTAAATGGTTTCAGCAATTTCATAATGCATAGTACAAATTATGAATCACTTTGCACAGTAACAACTTTTTTTTCATCACTGGTGAAACATATCTGTAGCAGATGAGTAAACAATGTGGAACTGGATCTACAGAGGTGTGATGGAAGGACAGTATGTCAGGACCAGTGGGATGCTTAGCAGCAGAGGAATTCATGCTAACACACGTTAACATGAAGCAAAAGTATGTGAATTCATAAACTAAGCTCTGATTCTGAAACAGCCTCAGCATGCACAAACAGCTTTGATGCAAAGATTTTTGCTTTTCTCTTGTTCTTGTGTTGAGAGCCATTTGCGGATTAATCATAAAGCACGCACTAATGTAGAAAGAATAGGCATGGAAGTATGTGTCAGCTTGAAAATAGCTCAGTGCTGGCAGAGCAAACCTGAGGCACTTTTACATGTCTTCTGTCACTGTCAGCACGATGTTCGTCCATGGTACCCTCATCATGTAGCACAAGGAAGAGATCTAACCCTAACTCTTAACTTAAAATCCTATCCCAGACCTTACCCGACTCTATGTCACTATAACTGACCAGGGCAGAGTTTCCCAAAATATGTTAGCCTACTGCTAAGGTTTACTTTGCTCCACTAAACAATGACTAACAATGTGGTCAAAATGTTTGGGAAACTGGGCTCAGACTGACCTTATAAACACACTGTCATGTGCTTTACACTGTTCTTTATCTATAAATAACCTTTTGGAGCTAACTGTAATTTTACATTGCATTCCATTGCTTTTGTTTTGTATCCCTTTTTTTCCAAAGCATTTCCAGCCAAATCATTTTGTGATGTGTTTGCTTCTGAATATTTCCTATGTAGACCTGTTATCCACGCAGGCTGACTATATGACCCGCTGTCTGAATAAGTCAGTCAGACACTTGAGAAGTGCAATATCAATATAGAGAAATACAAGAAAAGGGATGAAGCAAGTTAAATGGGTAATAATGAGTTCAGATTGATTGCCTAAAACAATGGACTTATTAAATGTTACAGTTGTTTTTACACTTTAGTAGTGTATAAACATACTGTTCCAAGAATACCTTTTTGCCTTTTTGTTCTACCATTTTCATTTATTCAAACCTTTTTTTTTTTTACAACCTCTCCCCCTGCATTTGAATAAAACCTTGTGAAGCAAATTCTGAGATTGTCTGTTTCACTGTTGAATAATTTGAATAATGTGTTTCTTAAAAAACAAACCATAACAAAAGCGATTTGCACACACTGAATTCTGCTGTCACTGTATTTGAATATAAAACATAGCATTTCTCAGTTCACAGATGTGTGTTCTTAGCCTGGTAGGGCTGTCTTTGTTTGAATTCAACAAAGGATTTAGTTTGGCTGAAGCACCAACAGGTGTGTCTCCTGATCGTTTTTCACCAGCATTTGGTAAATCCTTTCACCTGCAAACACTCAAGTCTCACCAATCTACGAACATCATTGGCCTGAGGTACCTCTTTAATATCATCAAGTTCAAAATTACTTTAAATAGTCAAAAATATTGCCAGTCTTCTCATACCTCTAAATACAATAATAATACCTACATTTAAATACCATAAGTTACAAAACAGGAGAATGAAAAGCTTATTATCCACTACTGTACAAAGGCATTCATTATCATTAACAATAGCATTAATATCAAGGTATTCCATCTCTTGTCATTCGACTGTCAAAGATAAACCAGAAAGAAAAAAAATTGGGCAACTTCCTTTACATGGGACTTATTCCAGTGTATTAACCTGTGTAACTAACTACAATATTTTAAGTACAGAATTAGGCTGTGCTAGTATTTAATGCAAATCTCTCGATATATAATGTAGTTACAACAGTGTTATAACAGTGCAAACAGGGTGCTCATTTGAAAAAAAAATATAAGTAGCATTTCATGTGAGAATATAGCTTTTTAGAAATTGAGTGATTATAAAGAAAGAGATTTTAAGATGCAGTTTTGGATTTTACTGGTACAGGAGCTGCTTTAGAAGTGTAAGTTTTGGTACAGAACGTTTAACACTATGTGTTTACATTGTGTTGTTACGCATTTGAAATATATATTGAAGAGGTTTTCATTGTTTTCCTACAGACTAGATATTCTATAATAACTATGCAATACTTTTCCGTGGGTTAATACACAACAATAAGCCAATGCAGGGCGTTACTGCATTTGAGTTATCCATCCATTCATTTACAATGTCATGAGTAGAAAGTTGTCTTATACAGTTCTATAATTATATCATCAGTGTTTTATCCAGCGTAAAAAAGAATAGAAACTGAGTACAGTTCTCAATGTAAGTGAAAAACTGTGGCCAGTTCCACTGAGGGTGGAGATTTACGAACACCTAGATGACAGTCTATAAGCCCTTCATGATGCACTACTTCGACCAGAAAGGGCTGCCACACAGGTTCGCGGTCAACAGTAGTTCACTTTCTGTTGGACAGGGGGAATCAGCTGAGATGCATTTGACCTATCTGCATGAGTCCACTGAGTAGAGTACCTGATAGAGATGAATAGAGGTGTTGTATAGAGCCTGTCTGGTATTGCTCAGTGTGTGTGTGTATGTGTGTGTGTGTGTGTGTGTCTGTCTGTCTGTCTGTCTGTCTGTGTGTGTAAGTGTGTGGGCCTTGATGTCCAAAAACAGGGTCTTCCTCTCACAGCACAAATTACACACACATATTATATACAAACATGTGTCCACGCATATGTCCTTTGAAGGCACGCGTTATGTCGCAGGTCAGGCCTTGTTTGGGAACACACACCACACTGAGTTTGGCAGGAAGACAGGTCAGGTGTCTGTGGCGGTGGAAGCAGTCTGGATACAGGAATTCTCATGTTGAATCTAACATGGGTACACACCCTCTAAAATTTCTATGTGGCACGAACAATGCCTCTGGAAGATTCAATACTCAGCTATCATGTAGGATTTTATATAGGGTGTGAATATATAGGATATATGCGTAAACCAAACTTCATTTCCCAGCAGCCCTGTGTAAATAGGTAAGACTGGTTTGTTGAGAGCCATCCTTTAATTCTCTGTTTCCACTGACACTCCGCTGGCAGCCTGAGCTCAAGCATGGTTTCTCTGTTCAGCACTTCTCTGTACAGTAAGTCACTTTGGATCAAAGCATCTGCTAGTTAGAGGACAATATTTTGGGGGGATTTGGCAGCTTTGGCGCAGTTCTCTGAGTCTTAACAGCAATTATTTCCTCGTGACTTTCAACATTCCCCTTGGAGGGGGCAGTTCAGAGAGAAAGAAAAGGGGTATGTGTGTGTGATGTGATGCTGCAAGCTGTGGTGCAGCTCTCCAAGTCAAACAGCAGGTGGCACTGAGGCACAGATCTCAAGTTAACTCTTTGAGAGTGTGTGGGTGGGTTTGGGGGGGGGGGGCAGTTGCAGTGTGCCAAGACAGGCATCCCTACTTCTGGAGAGATCAATTCAACCGAGGTTACACCTACACCAGCCAATCAGAAGGCAAGATGAGGTAGTCCCTGCGTTGTCTTGAACTACAGGAGTGCCTGCGATTATTGGGAGCTTGATTAGGGGAGTTAGCTGCCCTTTTTGAGCAAAATCAGAATTGGGGCAGTGTAGTGTCTCAGTTTTGATGTGTGTGGGGTATAGGAGGAAGGTGGGGCGTGGTGGGTAGAATCGGTGTGGGTGAGTTCGGGGTCTCAGGGTGTAAATGATCATATGGCTCTGTCTGTGAAGATTAGGCAGCTCCGTCTCTAGCTGGCCTCCTCTATGAGCCGAGCCAAGGTGTCTCTGAGCTCCGTCAGCTCAAAGATCTTGCCGTCCAGCAGCTCCAGCAGCGTCCGCAGGCTCTTCCTGAAATTCTCCTGCTCCTCCTGGTTCTCCTCCAGCCGCTGCTCGGCCCCCGCCAGCTGCTCCTCTAGCACCCGACTGCGCAGCTCCGTCTCCTGGAGAAGAAAAAGCATTGTTGTCAGGTTTGTGTCATTAGGAGGTAAATAACGACAGAGGGCCTGCTGATAATTTGGGAAACAGTTATACTGTATGTACAATGCGTCTTTGTATCACTCACCTCAAGTTTCTGGGTAAGGGTGTCTTTCTGCTCCATCAGGTCATTCATGTTTTCCAATTCCTCTTTAAACTTTTCCATTTCCTGAAGGACATAAAACAGATTAAAAGGCTGTGTAGCATGTAGGGTGTTGCTGCATGAGCTATTACATTTCAAGCAAGGCACTTCCCCCCTGTCACACACACACACGCACACACACACACCTCTTCTTTATCCCTTAGCATATTCTCCAGTTCCTCTATGGTTTGGTTGAGTTCAGTCTTCTGGGATTTGATAGCCGGGGTTTGGTTGCTCTGGCATTCGAGCTCCGTCACCTAAAAGGACAAGATGGAGATCAAATGTTAGATCCATGGAGAGAGAAGGACACAACATTATCATGATCTCAGCTTATCTTTTATTTCCAGACTACCTCTTTTTAACACTCCCTCATGCCAACAGTCATCTCTCCTCTCTGTTTTTGCGTCCTCTCATCTTGGCTTCACACCATCCCATCCAAATGATCCCTCTCATGTGATGTGAATGAATTAATCACACATGAAAACAAGCAAGCATTCCTGAACCCCGTCCCTCACCCGTTTGTGTAGTCTCTCGGCCTCCTCCTGGTAGGCAGCCAGTTGTTGTTTCCACTGTTTGACGTTGGCTGTGGACTCCAGCAGAGCTGCCGTGAGCTTGGCATTGTTCCCCTTTAGTGCCTCCAGCTCAGCCTCCCAGTGTTTTGTCATGACAGGGCTGCAGAACACAGGGACGTTCATACTGTCAGTTTACCGCAGCAACATAAGATAAGTGCTCATGTTTTCATGCAATAGATGCAAGATACTATATGTATATCTGGAAACTCATGATGTCTGATTCTGCAAAATTTAGTTGTGAATGTGAATGTTTATTTTTTTCACAGCATATTACAACCATTCTTGTTTGTAACTATCCATCCATCCATCTTCCCCACCCCCTTCAGATCAAGACAATCCAGTCCGAAAGAGTTTCTTCCTAGTGGTTTTAAGTCTATTTGTGTTCACTTTGCATCTCTTTGTGGTTGTGTGTCTATTGGTCATCATTTTGAGTTTCTTTGTGTTCGTTTTGAGTCTTTTGGGGTTTCTTTGATTGACATTTTGCAGGTGAAGCAGGTGAGGCCCATTCAAAAATAATGCTTCCATCCATCCATCCTTGTGCCAGCACTGACAGCTGACAAAGGCTTCAGCGGGCACTCAAGTTGGAGGTCGCCACTTCCTGGCCTGTATCTGTGAAAGCAGCTGTCTGCCACATGAGTTGTAATCTGAGATTATATCCTCAGACTGGCTGGAGCCTAATCTAGTCCAGCTACTCACAGACGAGAAGATGAAATGACAGATAAGGGAGAAGTGAATGTGAATGTGAATGTGATTGAACTGCACGATGGAGAGCCATGTGTGGGAGAAAAAGGCTGCATATGGTCTGGGTAGTGGATAGGGTTACAGTGTAATATTAGATATAGGTACAAACTCAACTTTCTGGAGGGTAAATGCTTCCGTTGTGCATCTACCCAGTTAGATATGAGCACTGCGGTATTAATTTAAGATTTACATAATGCCCACTCCCTGTCTCTCACATAATGTCTGATTTGGGCGGGAGAATGTATGAGAGACCTAAACATTGTCGAGTACTGACACTGAGTCAAGTACTTTTGAAAAGGAGCTCCTACTCCCACATACTTGACAGAAATCCCTCACAGCGGTGTGGAACTACATATACAGAAAAACACAAAAGGAAGCTTAGCTCGCTCAAGGAGTGATGAGGGTCTGTGTATGACCCATAACAATGTTGTTTTCAGTTTTGCTCCGCCCCCTCACTGACACACACACACACACACACACACACGCGCACACACACACACACACACACACACACACACACACACACACACACACACACACACACACACACACACACACACACACACACACACACTATATATATTCTCACACTGCAGCAGTACTCCACTATGCCATAACACCCACTCTATAAAGTGTAAAAGAGTGAAAACCTCAGATGTAATTCACACAGGTCTCCCACGGCACCTTCAGTTCTTACACAACAGCCACCCCCTCTGTTAGTGCAAGTGTGTCTGCCTGTGTGACGCATAGGAGGGAGACGACACTTCATCCTACACATGCACATATCAACTGACACACAACCACTCACACACACATGGAGCGATGCTGTCACCAAGGCTCACAGCCCCGCCAATGTATAAACCCCACACAGCAGCGAGCAGCTCGGAGAGCAGGAGAGCAGGCGAGACGTCGAGATGTGCAGATGGAGACAGACGGAGAAAGCAAAGGAGAGCAATGGAGGGAGAATCAGAGGAGATAAGAGTGCAAGATGTTTTGACACTGGTGTTCGTCTTCATTAAATGAGTGGAAAGGCTGAAAGAGGGCATCTGGTTGAGGACAGCAGAGCAGAGCTGAAGATGTGTGAGACACATGGAGGGTAAGTTAGCTGCCACTGTGTCAAGGAACTGCTGATTGTAAAGATAATATATTTACACAATACAATTATGTATTATTATATTATTATCGTGAAGATTTTATTAGCTAATCATATTTTCTATATTTGCTGATCAATATGTCATTTTTTTATAATTCCACTTCTAGTCATGCAAGAGCCAATTGTGATGTTAAACTGAAGAGCAATTACTTCCTTGTTTGTATCAGCTTGAAATTGTTAGGCAATTTTTTGTTGCCCTGTTTTTGAATACATTTAAAAAGAAAAGAACATTTTAAAAAAATCTGTATTTGCTAGAGAAGATCATTATTACAGAGTTTAATATTTAGTATATTTGTTTTTATCTGTTTCATGTGAACAATATTCTGCCAACCAAAGCAGATGTGTCATGACAAAAAAAGAGCAGATTTTTGGGGGTGTCGGGTTACTTTTTTATTGCATTTTATTTTGTTTTAATTGGTTAATTTTTTTTTTATTGAATTCTGAATGTTTTTTGTGGTTTGAACATAACATGTACACACTGCCAATGCACCATGACTCTTGAATAAAACATCAACACTCAGTTTTGTGTTTTACTATTTCACAATATTAAGTAGAATTCTCCTCCCAGGCTCAATAAAGCGACCAAACACAAGGTTTGAAGGTTTTTCTACAGCCTTCTTGTGTTTCTGCCGTGTCCTGACCACTGTGCATTGTCAGGTAGGTTCTTCCTCCTCGCATAGCAATTCAAAAAGCAGGGAGCAAGAGCGGTTGCCATGGCAGCACTGGAGGAACGGAGGCTTGTGGCACCCTCACGTATGACATCGGCACCGTCTTCGTTCACACAAACCCACCGACAGACGCCTGCATCCTCCAACACTAGAAGACCATTCACATACAGCCAAGGCAGTCCCAACTAAAGGTCTTCCAATATTCAGAACACCATTCAACAACTCCACCGCAGACCTGACAAACACGCCTACATCCTGTAATATAAAAAACTCTCTCACAGCCCTGCACTCTCATCCTCCTCTCTCTTCCTCTGCCCTACGCACCCACACAAACCGGCCTACACAGCCCCGCTAAGCAGCAGTGTGTTGTATATGTTATGGTAATAAGTCCTCATCTAATTCCAGACACATGGTAGAGAGACAAACCAAGACCATCATAGAGGTCTGGTGCAAAAAATAACAGCAAAGACCTGTGTGTAGAGGTGTGTTTCAATATGTGGGTCTGAACCCAAATGAGGTAATATACAAGTAAACACATTAAAGTACACTACAAACATTTGTAATCTTTTCTTTAGGCTATTAAATCAACGATAAGCTTATACACCATTATACAAATTGACAGAAAAAAAACATTTTCACTGCAGCTTGAGGCACATGAGACGCTGATGGAGCTACTGTAAGAGGTGATGGACATGAGAGATGATGCACACGGAAGATATTAAATAGAAGAAGTATGATCATAGAGAGAACAGATAGAAAGAGGGAGAGTTATGTGGTAAAATATTTGGACTGTGCTATCATCTACACTCTCTGCATATGCCTCTGAGAAAAGAGGTTTGCTTGCCATCTTGAATGTGGAGAGTCGACCCGGTCTCCCACGCATGCAGCATTAATAGACACATCAGCAGCAACGCTGCAGCAGGCAGTGGGTGTCCTCTCTACATTATGCTCTCGCTGCACACTCAGATCTGTGTAGCCTTTCAGAGTTCATGATGTAGCGGTAGGGATTTCTAAGCATTTGCACTTGAGCTTGTCACAGCTTTAAAGGCTTTAACACACTAATAAATAATACCTTTAAAGATCTCTACAATGATCTTTAAATATCAAAAAAATGTTCTAAGCCTTCTCTCAGACACCCATAGTTAAGTAAAAAAGAATGATAATACATTAAAGCGATGGATTGATATCTTTAATTAATAAGAATCGCAGCCAGAGAAATAATGAAACGAGTGGCACAAGATTACAAAGATTTTACAAATGAAAAGACCTGTGTACAGGTCACAGTAGATAATAGGGACATTTTCGTCTCCTGAGAAAAAACACTTCACTCACTCAAATGATTCAAACTCATTGTTCCATGCCCTTCTGTTCAGTTTATTTTTTCTAGTGAGTGTGTGTGCAGTTGGAGAATGTTTAGGTATATCAGTGACTCATGCACAGAGTTTATACAATGCACCTCTCACCTCTCTCTGTCGTTCTCTCGCTCTCTCCGGCTTCTGACACACACACACACACACACACACACACACACACACACACACACACACACACACACACACACACACACACACACACACACACACACACACACACACACACACAAACACTCTGCAGGCCTGTCTGTCTTTCTCTTTTTCTGCCTCCCACTACCCCACAGTATGTTATATAAGTCTTACATTAAAACGCTTCATCAACACCTTTTTGGTGAACCTCACAACCACACAACTCTTCAGAGAGACATTATACAAATCAAAAATATTTACATGGAACTTTGACCCTTTTTATCTTACACAATCCACTACATATGAACCAGTATTGACAATCACAGAGAATATGAATTATCCATTTCGATATTCAGTCTGCTGACAGGACACAAAAACAGCAGGAATGTATACAGTGTAACAGTAGTGCAGCATGCATAGAAGTGACACCGTCACATACTCCGTAATGCACCAAACACCATAAAAGTCAAAAGATTTGAATTTTCAATTAAAAAGATATTATTGCATTGCAGTAGGCAAACATATATCACTATAAATATATGCGAGTTTCCTTAACAAACATGCTTAGAGTGGACAAAATAATAACTTGAATAATTCCTTATTCCTGAGAAACACTCGAAGTAACATGGTCCATGTGAAGTGACAGCGTGTGAGCAAAAATGTCACTGATATAATTCATTGCACCAATATTCCTCCTGTCTGGAGTGATGGCGTGCTGTTTTACCTTAATTGTTAGCGGTTGGTAAACAGGCAGTGCACCAGGTTTGTAAAGTAGGCCCTCCCTGTTGCTGACCTGCAATCAGATTCCTATTTTTGGGAAAGTTTGTGCCTAAAAATTTTTTTGTTTTGTGTAGTTATGATGTCGCAGTTTTCAGGACTTGTAATGACATCCCTATCAGAAAGAGCAGACCCGACAAGTCTTATACTGCTCCCTAGAGAGGAAAAACACGAGAGAGCAGCAGTGAATAGAGGGAGTTCACTACCATGCTGACATGCAACATATATACAGTAGGTGCACGCAGACGAAAAGAAAGACATAGAGGAAGGAAGGTGTATACTTCTGTGCCTCAGACAAACAGAATACTAAAAGAAATCATAATAATGAATCTATTGTGGTATTGTTTGTGTGTGATCTATGTGACAGTGAGTGTGTGTGGTCAGACTTTTACATCTGTACTGTAGTAAACAGGACAACAGGGGACAGTGAACACATTACAATGTGGGGTGTACCTGTGTGCGAAGGCCAGTGCGTTCTGAGACGGCTCTGGACGCGTGTCTGAGTTGGGAGTCGTGTCACAGATGTCATCTGTGCCGTTGATGTTTTCCATGGGCGGAGTCACTGGGGTCAAAGGTGACGAAAGCTCGCCGCCTGGAGACTCCTACATGTGAAATAAAGTTGTTCAGCTGTTACTACTATCAAATAATCAATAAAACACACAACTGAATTATTTTAATCATTGTATTCTTCTTTACACTGTTAGTCATTGTGACTAGATATGGCAAGTATTGTGAAATCCTTTTAAAAGCTCAACCATTTACTCATCAAATTTAGACATTTGTGACATCTCCCTATAAATAAATATCTGCATGATACTCTTTAATGTCAATAATTTGAAATAGTAATGATTAAATTTACTGTGAGGTTACAAAAGCTTACGTCGCCTACATTTTTTGTTATTAATGGTGTCTGGATGCTTTTTCCAGAGACACAGCCTTAATCGTACAAGAAATGGTGCGTTTAACATTACCAAAAACAGAAACAGTGATTTGTTTAGATTAAATAGAGAAGAACAGGGTAGTAGTTAGCATGAGAAAATATAGAGCACTGCTTGTAGCTAACAACTATTTTCCTTACTGATTATGCTGTCAATTGTGATTTACGATTAATCGATTCATTTTTACCCTATAAAATTCAGAGCCCAAGGACACATCTTTCTATGTCTTTGTTTGTCAGACCAACAGTTTAAATTTCTAAGACGATTAATTTACAATGATTAAAAGATTACAACATGTTTGAGAAGCAGGAACCAGTGATTTTTTTCCCCTGGATAAATTACTTTAACAATTAAACAATTATCTCAATTATTTTCTGTAAATTGACTTATTGTTTAATCAACTAATCATTTCAGTCCTACAGCACTTACAGAAATTGACTTATAATAACTCCTGTATAATTAACTTAAATGTAATTTATAAAATGTGTAATAATTAACTTGACTTAACAACCTCTTATTACCAGAGATGGCAACAAGATAAAAAGAAAATTGCATACATTAATTTGGATCATCCTTCTCCTGACATGAGAAATGACAGAGGTGTGTGTGTGTGTGTGTGTGTTTTTAATGGTGGTGGAGGTGCTGTCTTTCACACTCATAAAGCTCTTGCTGTGAATGTAAAAAGCATCTTGAGCGTCTTAGTGAGCAGTTCCACATGCATAGGCCATTGAATAGCTTACTATAGCGCTGGGAAATTGCAGAATTACAGATTAATGCTTATCTTTATATCCCATACAACCACAGAATTATACGAGAGACAAATCATTTAGCCGCTGCTCGTACATAAAACAAAGCTATTAAGACTCAGGGCTTGGGCACAATATATGACACTGCCTGTATGTCTCTAATGGACAAGAAGGAAGTGAGAGATAAGAGAAAGATTATGGTTAGTGCTACATTTTGTGCTTCACATTCATTCAATATCTGTTCATGATGCACGTCCACTGGGGTCTGGCCTATTGGGATGAGTTTTCTCATCTTGTTTCAGCGGAATAAGTCCTCTCTCATGTTTTCTAGCATATTTATAGACGAGAAAAGAGAGGATCTGGAGGTTAGAAAGAAAGCCAGCAGGCATGTAGGTTAAAACAGTGACTTTCAGTAGTGAAACAGAGCAGCTTGAGGAGAGCACTGCAGGCTTGTAGCAGGAAGGCTGCAGCCTTTATAGTAACAGCAATCTCTCCAGTGTCACCACTATAGTGTGGCGGTGGCCAGCACATATACAGCCTTTAACCCCTGATGAGAGCAAAGCTGTCCACTTGGCTTTATTAAAAAACATCCTCCCATGGGAAGCACAATATACTGTAGCATTTCAACCCATGTGGGCCGCAGCATTAATAGTACATTAATAGACCGCAGTACAGCGGGGGGCTGCTCCCCTAGCCTCCATAATGAACAGACGAGGACATGAAGCCTGTTACTGTAACAGCCCTTAGATTAAAGCACAGATTGCTCTGGGGATTCTCCTCTGAAACAAGATAATTTTCTCTCAGATAACTATTACATATTCCACGCAAACAAATACTTAACAATCACACAAGCTAATTATGTTCTCCAATTAAGCTTTGTCTTTTTCTTGAAATGTATAGGGTGGATAGACTACATACACAAAACATGTACCACACTGGTGTATATTATATCAGAACTGTTATTCTTAACCTCAGTGCCTGGATCTCCAAGGGTTTCATGCAGCAGGGGAAGGTACATTTACTCAAGTTCTGCACTTAAGTAAAATTTTGAGAAACCTTTATGAGTGTATGCTACCTTATACATTCATTATACATTATACATTCAGAAGAATTTGAAAGATAATTACTGGTTATTTTTTGGCTTAAGAGTTTATACTGTATATGCAGATAAAAAACGTACAATTAACTTATACATCACGACAGATTTTTAAAGATTAAATTAGTCATTTCTGACCTTTTTGGCTTTGAACCCTCACAAAAAAACAGTGTCTGGTAGGGACCCCTTTTGCACGTTTCAGATGTCTAGAAGTTGTTAGCAGTTCCTTCAAAGAGACATTTTCCCCTCTAAACGTCACATATTATACACTACATAGCCTACTGAACATACCTGAGAAGGAGACGTGGCCATCTCCATCTTTTCTTGACTCTTCTCTTTAGCGAGCCGTGCTGCTTCTTTATACTCTGCAAACTTCTCTGCAAACTGGACACAGAAGACAGCCATCAGTATGGACTGTAATTCATACAACACTGTGGTTTAATCCGCTCAGTAAAGCCATATGTGCACACACACACACACACACACACACACACACACACACACACACACACACACACACACACACACACACACACACACACACACACACACACACACACACAGATCAGTGTGTAATACGTCAGTCTTGAAGCTGGGGAAGATTTTTTATTTTTTTATTCTTACATGTTTGCTATTTATTGTTGTATTTGTGTTGATCTTGTGTGGTCACTGCTGCAAAACCAATTGCCCCTTTGGGGACAAATAAAGTTCTACTTGACTTGAGTTGATAGGGAGAAGCTGTTGCCAATAACGACCCACAGTTGAACTTTACCTTACCCATAATGCCTTAGCAGAAACATGAGCTAACTAGGTCACTGTTAGTGGTCTCTTCTATCACAGATACAGTATATACTTATGCTTTCGCATACACACACAGAACAAAATAGACTGTGCCATTGTGTTTTCCTTGTTGAGATTTTTGGTAATAGTGTTGTTTTGTTTAATCAGAATTTGCTAGTGGCTGAAGTTGATCTCAGGAGTTATTTTAGTTGAGAGCACAGATACATCCAGCGAGCCTGAAGCAGTAAGGTGAGCTCAGCTGAGTGGATTTGAACAAATATAAACACCCTGGCACATCCACACAAGCCCATATCGCCAGTATATACAGTACTGCGGAGGGCTGAGTGGCGAGGAAATCAAATTGGCAGCGCTGCTGGAGCCGATCTTGTGTCTGCCATTAGTGGAGTTGCAATACGTAACTCAATATCATTTCACTTCAGTGCAATTATAGTTCTGGTACGGTGATCTAAATGCAGTAGTTCTCAGTGTAAGTGCTTCAGGAGTGTTGGCACCGCAGTTATCTGAGAAGTGAATCTGATTATTTCAACTTTCGAACACAAAAAATACTTCTAATTGGCTGGTAGGTGTCTGTTAAAACTGCATATTGATACACTCCAGACACAGTTCCTCTCAAAAGTATTATATCCACTGTGATACAGTCAAACTAAACATGCTCTACATTAGCCAAGAAGATGAGAAAATGAACAAAACAAAGGTTCTGATTTGTGACAATGATTTAAGCTTGATTATGAGCTTAGCTTTGAATACAGTTTACCTTTATATGTTACTGTAAGCTTTTTTTCTTTACAAAGTCTAATTAAGATTAAAATATGTTATGCAAGAGAGACCTGAGAACAAATTATATATGTACAGTACAACATCACAACAAGACAATTCAGTGACAATCGACACTCGTTACTTTCAAATAATAGGAAAATAAATATGGCACATTTACTTCTTGGAGAGGTAATCTATAAATTTAGTATTGCACTTTCATAGAGTTTGGAGCCCTGTGAGAAACAGGTTTTAAATAGAATTGTCAAAATCGAAGCAGCAGAAGCTGGGATAGCCTGACTTTTGGTCCCTAATTTGAGTCATTCCCTAAAAATTAAGCCACAACTTAGAGGACCATGGTGACATCATCATGGTTATTTCCTTTTGAGCTCCCTCCTGAGCCACAGAAGACATCATACATCTGTTTTCAAAGGTCATATAATTCTTCTCAAGGAATAAACTAAACTACACCGATGTAAACCAATATGTAAAATTGGTGTTTCCTCTATAAGCCAATCTTTGGGCTGCCGAGAATTTTCCAGAATTTTCCACTTATAGAACATAGTCGTACAAAGAGGTAAATTATTGGGAAAGGGGAGTTTAAGATATAAACAATAGTTGTCGAGGGAGGGAATTTCGGGACATCAAAAGACTTTTATACATAAGAGGTTTATACTGCTGAGTTTGGTTGTAATATGTTAATGTGTGTGTGTGTGTGTGTGTGTGTGTGTGTGTGTGTGTGTGTGTGTGTGTGTGTGTGTGTGTGTGTGTGCATGTGTGTGCGTGCGGGGTACCTTGGCTAGATGATGCTCAGTGGAGAATCCCAGGCCGTAGACAGTGTTAGCTCGACTGTCAGCCCACTGGCCAAACTTCTGTGACGTCTTTGTGAACGTCATGTTGGGACTGATGGTGCTGTTGATTATTGCCTGCAGGACAAAGGCAACACACTTAACACTTTATTACTGCAGTGTGTTTAATATGTGTGTGTGTGTATAAGAGAGAAAGGGGGTCAGATGAAAAGGCAAGGAGAATTTAAAGCCAAGCATTTGCTTTTTGTATTTCTGAATGAAGATTATTCACGCAGACATAAATCAGGACGACAGATGACAATATCTATGAAACATATTGTTGGAACACACAGTTCACACAATAAAACCTCAGCTGTATCTCTACTTTATCTTTCTGTAACTGGTGGTATTAGTGTCTCGATCATGTGCCTATGAGACTCTCCAAAGTATTACAGCATTGCCAAAAGAATAAGCCAATTAATTGAGCTATAATCGATTAATAGAACCTTTATCGTCAACAATTTGGATAATCATGCTTCCAGCTTCTCAAATGGGAGGATTTGCTGCTTTTCTCTGTTTCATGTCATTGTGAAATGAATATCTTTGGTTGAACAATTTTTTTTAATGCATCACCTGAGGCTTCTGTATGTCTGACACACTATAAATTACTGTAAATGATTAATCAATTAATCAAAAAATATATAATTGATCATAGTTGCATCCCTTTACTTTATCTGAAAAAATAGCTTTGTGTTTGTGTTTATGTTTGTATGTATGTGTGAGAGACAGGGGAAGCCTGGAAGAACACATACCTTCCAGTGGCGCAGGCTCACACCCACCAACACAATAAAATCCATTTTGGAAAGCTAAGAGAGGGCTGCTAAGTTTGACTGTGATTTAATGTATGCACACACATGGAGTGATGACAGAGAAATTAAATATATATTCATGACTGGTTTCTAAAGATTTACATCTTCAATAGGAACCAACGGACCTGGTCTTAGTGCAACAGACAGGGTTAGTGGAAGTCACCTTTTTATTAGTTTCTTGACACTAATAAATATATATTCTAATTGACATGAGCTAAAATAGAAGGCTACCTCTAGGTCTTATATAATTCAGCTTCCCTTGTTAAATAACATTAATGGAGAACAAATTAATGGCTGATTAATTAACAGTGTTGTGTAATGGTTGACATTCTGGTTTCCATTAATACATAACAATGAGTTTGGGAGGGGTAGCAGTCAGTGAGTTTGTGTTACACAATAGCTGAATTTAGTGATCAACTATCTATTGAGTGCTGCGCGATATGAGAGGGTTGCTCAGTTGCCCATCACAAATTGTTCACACACAGTTGGTGATCACTGAATGCAAACTCTGCGACTTTGCTTTGCTCCCATCAGTCCTTCACATTTGTCCGACCTTCTCGATCACCTGGCTTCACACTTTTCTGTCTTTGCCGCACTAGTTATTTCTTTTACCACCCATTCTTTTCACTCTGTCATCTGTTTCTCTCATTTAACTTCACCCCTCCTCTCTCCATAACTGGCGGCGAGTGTGCATGTGTGTGACTGGTCAGTCCCTATAAATCACACCATGCCCAGCAGAAATATCCCTCCTGGATCTCTAACAAGAATATCCTCAGACATAAAGTGTGGACTCTCAAATGCAGACAGACACACACAGACATACACACACACACACACACAAACACAGTAGTTGCATACCTACACACAATGAAACATGAGCTGTCAGTCTTGGGACGGGCTGCAGCACTGACCTCTTTTAAGATGTGTTTGCACATTAGATTCCAGCGCAGAGCTTATTAACATCATTAACACTCAGCAGATCACAGTGCCACTAAAATCGCATGTCAGTTGGCAGAAATAAAAAATTGGGGGGTACTGTATAAAGAAATCTGTGTTTTGTGTGCGACAAAGTGTGTACAGTTACAGTAATAATCAGAATCAACTGCTCACCTTGGTGCCATCCAGGCTGATGATGCGGTAGACATTGCGCGTACTGTCGTAGAAGTAGGACACAGTGACGGCATGCTTGCTGGTGGGCAACCAGTTCTTCTTGGTGTTGGGGTCAATCTGGAAGACGTGGGCCCTCGTGCTGTAGATGGGCTGCTCCCTGAACGGGACGAAGAAGAAGTGATGAACCTCTTTGTGCCGCAACACCAACGTCTCACCAAACCCACCACCAGCACCGCAACTCCTATTGCCCACAGGTGAGTCAGATCGCCCTGGCAACCGAATTACCAACTCGCCATCCTCCATAGTTACACCACAGTAAGAGAGGCTGTCAAAGGACTACTACATACACTCATTGCCATGTGTAAATGGATAACAAGCTAACTGAGCTGTCAAACTAAAACTGAGTTCCCGCATACACCAAAAGTCTACACTTCCTCTCATACATTATCACTCTACTTGTGAACCAATACACTCAATGGATGCAGCTATTCAACAGAAACTCTTTCTGTCTTTCAATCTGTGTAAGCCGGCGCTGTCTCTCTCTCTGCTCTGATATGGAAATGCCTGCAGCACTGAGCGAGGGTCACACAGGGGAGTACAGAAGGGGAAAGGAGAGGGTTTAAGGCTAAATATAGACAGTAGTCCATGGTTAACTACCAAAGACACACCCCACAGAGCTGCAGTTTCCACACAGACACAAAATGCATGTGCATATACTTTATAAACATGCACACACACTATGACACCAAAGTGATGAATCATAAATCTGCATTTATGTCTATCATGAGTGTATGGATTTGTGCCTCTGTTGCTTAGATCAGTAGATGATCAAAACTCCATGATGGGCTCAGTTTAAGATGACTTAATTCCTTATTGACCCTGTATGACACTCAAACTAGAGTTAGGATTCACCCCTATCAATGTTTGGGATTATTTAAGTCATCTTTGTTTTTTTGACCATCCAATCACCTGTCACTCATGCGACACCTTCACCCTTCGTCCGTTTATCCCTCACTCCCTCATGTATTCCAGCATTCATTGTTGGAGTTTCTTAGTTAATATTTACAGTCAGTACACACACACACACACACACACACACACACACACACACACACACACACACACACACACACACACACACACACACACACACTCAAAGCACAGGGTGCTGAGGGAGATATTCTGGGCTGGCAGTGCTGGCAGAGCAGGAGATAGAGAAGTGCTTACACTGCACTGAGGGGGTGATGGGGGACATCAAAGGCTTGCTGTATAAATGAATATTAAAATTCAGCGGCAACACCCCTCCTGTGTGTGATTAGCCAAGACTGGAAAAGAAAGAAAAACATGGAGCGAGAGCGCGGGGGGGCGGGGGGGGGGTGGGGGAGAGTAAGAAAATGATGGGGAATGTGGAGAGTATAGGAAGTCAGAGAGTGAATCTGGGATGATTAATGCCGCTTCACAAAGCTGCTTGTGGAGTGCTGTGCACAAATTATTATAATCGACAGCAGTGAAAGTGGCGGAACTGTGAGTCATTCAAATCTCTCCCAGCACACATCACACAACCACGGCCTGTCCGTATGATCTGTGCAATAGCCGCTTGGCAACTGCCATCATTTTTCATTGCATAATTTGACGGAGCTGTGGCAAATTTTGTGCTTGATTGTGTTTGTACTAAACACAGAAACATTCTTGTGCTTTGATTTTTACATGAACGTCTGTGCCAAAGACTTTTGTTCCAAAACGACACCCACCAGTTGTAAAAAAAAAAAAAACAATAGAAAGAAAAAGCAATAGAAAGAAAAAGCAATACTTAATCCTACAACCGAACTTTTAAAAGAAAGCCCAATAAATGATGGAATGTGATTCAAGTTAAATGCTGATTTCTTACAAAATATAACAATAACCTATTTAGACATTTTTCTTCCTCAAAAGCAGGCATATCCATAACACCAAAGGCATCAGACCTATAATACATGCTCCCACTACAGCGATTCTGGTCTGAGCCAATAGCCTGTCAGAGTAACGTCTCATACGTACGGTTATGGGATTGCATGGAGGTCAATTCAGTGTTGATCCTCTCGCACTCTAGTGATGAACAGTACATGTAGGCTGCATTGGGACACAGCAAAAGCTGCAGGGAACGCCAAAGATGCTCTGTATCTTCCATCAATGCATGAAAGAAGTGCCTACAAAAGTGTGAATGTGAAAACAAAAGTTTCCCCTGCACTATAAGAGGTGGAACATGGTCAGAGGAAATGGAAGAGCAAAGAGGAGAATGGAGAGGAAGAGGGGAAAAGTAAGCGAGGGGTGTAATTTTAGTGGGATGTGAATGAGTGGTAAAGGAGAAAATGTGGAGGAGGGAGGAAAAACACAGAGGAGGAAGGGAAGGGGTGTTTAGCATGCAGAGTATACTGCGTGACACAGGGGCAGGTGATGGAAAGTGAATGGTAAAACAAAAAGAGAGAGAAGGCAGACAGAATGAGAGAGGGAGGGAGAGTGATGAAGTGAGAGAAGAAGGGTGGGATGAGGAGAACGTGGAGGAGGTGATGAATGTAGGAGAGGATAGAGCGCTGAGAAGAAGATGAAGGAAGTGGGAAGCTCTGAACTGCTACACAGTGTGGTATATTAACAATTACGTGAACTATGGCTGCTCAAAACAAAAACATATTTTCTCACTTACCTCTAGTGGCATCTAGCCATAATAGTTTTTATTTTATTTGCCCAGGTTATAAGATATTTCTGTCTCCGCCCCAGTACAATGGAGGCGAATGAAAAACACATAGATAATCCAAATGTGAACAGTTATCATTAAGTGATATTAAGTTATCATAAAGTGTGTGTGTGGGTCCCATAACAATGTTGTTTTCAGTTTTGTTCCACCCCCTCACTGACACACACACACACACACACACACACACACACACACACACACACACACACACACACACACACACACACACACACACACACACACACACACACACACACACACACACACACACACACACACACACACACACACACACAGTTCCAGGAGTGGCAACAGGTCACTTTATTCCACAAAAGGAGGCATTTTATTTTCTACTTTAGTGTCCCCTTTAACTTTGCAGCTGCCCCTCTTTCTGCAAACGCTCACAGTGAAACAAAAGCATAATGAAACGGTCCATCTCAGGAGATCTCCCTTTCCCCTGCTACCTCCACCCTGCCTCTCTCCAGAAGTTGTCCTTGTTTCCAGAGTTCTATATTAATTCAACAGTGTAGAGCTTGAAGGCAAGTAGATCTTATTTAAGGTAGAGAGAGGTCATTAATGAGAGAGCTCCCTGTTGCTCTATTTACTGGGAGCATCTTCGATGACCTGAGATGTGCCTGTGAACACACTCTCTCACACACACCCACACAAACTGACAGGGAGAGAAACTGAGTCCGTCTGTGCATTAATTGCATTTGGCCAAGGAAGTGAGAGCACACCAGAGAAAGTGTTGATAGGCATCTTCAGTTCTCGTTCAACATTAATGTTCTCTTCTGTGCCATTACCATTAGAGCTGTAAGTAGCTTGGTATTCAGCCACAAGGCCTGAAGTGAAATATGACTCTATCTGTCTGTGCCATTACTGCTAGACAAGCAGCCACACAGCAGATCTGCACCTATGTATGCTTTTATCTCATCTGCACCTGCACATATTCAGACTTTAATACACACACTGTATGTAGCAGTGCTTTGAATCACAGTTTACAATTTATTCCACTGTAGATCAATTGAGTCAGTTGCATAACAGTAACTTAGTCACCAGTGTGACAGAGCCCAGTGGAGAGCTGAAGCTGAGTGGGAGACTGCTGCTGAATGATGTGCTGCCCACACTGTAGGAGGGCAGAGTGGGCCCTGGGAAGCCTCCAGTGTATTGCAAATAGTTAATGCAGGAGTTTTGGCTGATGCCTTGCAATCGCAACAAGCTTGTGCCATATTGTTAACCTGCTGCTGTGCAATTAATCACAATGAACTGCAAGAGACAGCTGTTAATGAACGACAGGCTTGGTGAGGGGGGGACCGCTGAGCTCAGGGTTAGGGGACATGCAAATAAGCAGTGCTGCGCACTAGGCGTATATATATATCACTGATTGGTGCCTGTTGTTGATGTGTAAGATAGCAGTCAATGTGCTGCCATAGAGACAGGAAGCCACTTTCTGTTATTAGAGCCTGGTGCAGCATTGCTGACATTCCCCTTCTTCTGATTTTATACGGTTCCCAAACCTTCTCTAGAGCAGGACCCGGAACAGGATGTACATCAGTCCACAGATCTCTGAGAATATTTGAGAAGAAATGCTTTTGTTACACATCTTCTTTCAGAATTACATAACTGTATAATGTAGGTGAGGAGTAAATAGCGAAACAGAGAGACCTAGAAAAAACAGCATTTGTATTCACTCTTTCACTGAATATAAGCCTTATTGCTTGATGTTGGTGACAACACCCTAAAAACTGTATACTCCTATTTTGGGAATCATTGCAGATAAACCCACTTAATCCAATTTTGATCCTAAGTTTGATGATGGGGCCACTTTTGCACCTGCATTTGTTTGCCAGCATGTTTGGCCTAAAGCGTTTTTCTATTTTACCAAACAGTGCATATTCAGAGGAATAAGTTGCTTTATTACATGTCTCAAAAGGTGTTGTTTTAGTGTGCAGCACATCAAGGCCGTCAGAAGATCACCACTCAACCACACGTCAGACAGCCTACCTGAGCTATCCACCATCAAGTTTATTATTCGTCATGTAGGACAGAGATACATTTTTACGCATAGCCTACACCCGGGTCATTATGCGTGGTGTGGTTTCCATGGAAGGGAAGTTCATACCCTAAAAAGCAGCCGCAGCTGATATGAATACAGAAATGAGTGAAAGGGAACTCAGTCACCCTGTGGGATAATAATCACACTTACCCCATTGTTAAGGTTGACATGGAGGCGATCACAGATCCTTTTCACTGGCAATAAAAACGTATTTCTCGGATTGGCTGCTGCGTATGAAGGTCTTCTCTCTACACAACAGTCTTCGATGTATCACCGTCGGTGCGTCTGCAGGAATTTGATGACAACTGGTCCATTCCCCTCCGCTGTCACCGCATGAAATCACACATACATGTCGTTCTGCACATGGCACGGATATCAGACCTTCTCCTTTGGCGTTGAGGTTTTGGTGATGGAGCAGCAGCAGTGCCGCTGTGGGAGATCCAGCGCAGAGTCCAATGGAGGTCCGACAGGCGCCCTGCTGATGTCGTGTAAATTACAGATCCTCGCTGGAAGGGTGGAGAAGCCCTGCTGCCTGAACTGGGAAAGACAACCCTCATTTAGCCACTAGATAACGTACAGCATCACACTGTCCACCCGCGTCTCTCTCTCTCTCTCTCTCTCTCTCTCTCTCTCTCTCTCTCTCTCTCTCTAATTATCACAGGCTCCAGGCTACACCCCCACTCTCTCGCCTAGACTACAGCTATTTCACAGCTATTCCACACACTCAGTATTAGGCTACCATGGCATTTCTATAGAATAAAGCCGATTTCTGATGTGGCTCTGCGACTAAACCTACAGTATATCTTGTGCTTATGCAACATCAATGTATGCCTTTTTCTTTCTTTTTTTACTGATTCGCGTTTCAAATGCCTTCTCGCCTTATCAATGCTGGCAGGCTATGTGGAGTCGTTTGCATAGATTAAAACATCCTGCAGTTTCTACGCTGTGGCTGTAGCCTATAGCCTCGGTGCTTTATTGATAAGCCTATCCACAGACCCCTATGTGTGTACCCCGCCCACCAAACCGCTCCACATCTGGCTGATGCATCCGCTGCCCGGCTCAGATCACTGTCAGTATTGAATTGCATACGTCACGACACCGTCCTCCGCAGTGACGTCACTCGGTGCTCTAGGGAATTATGCCATTTGATGGTTTATTGTTTTATAGTAAGTTTATTGCAAAGTGGCCTCCCCACCAAATGCTCAAAGAAAATGTTCCGTGGCTTTAATATAGGCTAATTTTCCTCCCTAAGTTTTCTAAATCTATAAGCAGCATTATTATTGTATTATTGTGTCCAGTGAACAGGTCACTGATCCCTTTAACATCACACAATTTAAACAGCCAAATAAATAACCCAGTTCATGCTCCATCAGTTATTTAGGCTATTGTCTGTCAATAAATCAATCGTCTTTGGCAGCCTGCAAACATAGGACACATTTAATGTAATCTGCATTTTGCTTTAAAATGATATATGCAACCTAGCCTATATGTTGTGTTGCACATAGCCTACATTATCTATCTATCTATCTATCTATCTATCTATCTATCTATCTATAAATTGCAGGAATGTCTGTCTGTCTGTGTGTGTGGGTGTTAAGCGCATTTCTCTAGAACCGTTAGTCCAATGGATTTCAAACTTGACAGGTGTCTTGCTATGGGCAAAAGTAAGTGCAGTGCCAAGTTTGACAAGATATCGTCTGTAAAAGAAGCACACATTGGCTTTTGCTGCTCTAGCCGCTGGCCCCTCCCCCTCTCACACTGAGTGAGCAGTGAGCAGGACCAGAGACAGATAAAGAGCAGCAGAGCTTTGGCAGCTAAAATGTGACATACACCTCAGACCCACAAACATGTGCAAAGTAGCACTACGTTAATGATCAAACGACACGAGACAACATCTCTCTCTCTCTGTCTCTCTCTCTCTGCATTGTATGTGTCTGCGCGCACACACATACAAACGGTTGCATATGAAGTGGTTTGGGGTCCTTCTGTAAGTAATTTTGGGGTACAATTTGGTTTTGAAGAATTCTACAAGCAGCAATACCACAGGCCAAGCAATTGGCCCGTTCCAAACAGGCACATTTTCAACGGGCACTGCACTAGTAATATAAATTGTGCACGTTGTTCTTTCTTATAATCTTATTATTTTATATATTCTCTTATCCAGGTCTCTGTGAGCTGTTTTATTTTTTAATATATAGGCCTAATTGGTTCTAAGTGAAAGAAAAAAATATTTTGTGGCCACATCTAATTCTGAATATTGAGAATGGATTGGGAATAACTATTTAAAAGAGGGCAACAGTCAATTGAAAAATGTTTATATATCATGGCTTAACTCTAGAATAGACTATAAAATAATCTGAAGAGTAATATATGATCCAGGAGCTCAGGCAGCATATGAGTTGCTAGATAATGAATAATTGGAATGATGATGGACACAGTGGGTCGTCATAACTAAATTACAACGGTAACAGTAAACAATACAATAACCAAAAAAAAGTATAGTCTGATGTCAGTCTTTTGCTAATTGTGGCCTTATATTTAGTGCCAGTAATGTCAGTCCTATTGTTTTCTCATCACTCTTCTACAGAGCTGTATAGTAACGAAGTAGAACTACTTAATTACTCTTCTTAAGTACTAAAAAACTGTATCTGTACTCTACTGGAGTATTATTTTTTTCTCTTACTTCCACTTTTACTTGAGTACATATTTTCGATGAGTTTAATACTTTTACTCTGATAGATTTTTTATGTGCTGCATCGTTAACTCATTACTGTTGTGAATTCCTCACACTACGGAGACTGTGTAGGTTACAGTGTGTGTATGTTAGTTACGTACGCTAATAACTAAATAACACAGTTCTTGAGTAGTACATTTTAAAATAAACTACTTGCAATACTTAAGTACAAAAAAATGTTGAATACTTTAATACTTTCACTTTAGTGTGGTGCTTAAAGAGCACTTCTACTTCTACTCAAGTCACTTTTTTGATAGAGCACTTGTACTTTTACTCAAGTATGGGTCTCTAGTACTTTATACACCTCTGCTCTTCTATGTACCAAAGTGGACTCTTAAGGGATAACACACCTTAAAATAGAATCCATGCATGTAAAATCTGTTTAAATGTGTGATTTGAACATAGTCCTTCAGCAAAACAGTAGAGAAAGACTGACTGTAGTGAATATGTCATGTAGATAAAAATCCTGAAGCTGCTTCCCAGACAATGGATAATGGTGATTTATACTGGTAAGTGGGCTTATTTGTTTCACAGCTCTATGCTCTACATCCAAATTAAACTCATTTGGATATACCATTGACATATATAAACTGGACCAACAGAGCCCGTTGCTCTGGACGGAGACCAGTGAAGGATATTAGAAGCACTTTTCCGGTGAGCGCTGAGCGTTACTGCGCAGCCTCCAACTGAGAGAGACAACGTAAATGTGATGTGAGCAACCTGTCTGAAAGTTGGAAGTCTTCTGGTAGCTGTGCCAAGAGAAATCTCAATCATTCCGAATCTTGCAGAGACGGAGAGCGTAGTTATATGGAGATAACATAGGCACAGGCTAATTATTGCTAACTAAAATGCTAGTTAACATCAGTAATTAAACCTAAACAGCTAACGTAAGTCGAAACTGCCTGTGAGCGTCTCCTGTACTATACGGTAATTGCTCTACTATGTCGCTTGGTTATGACACAATCGTTAGCCTATTTTTACAAAAACGTCTGCTACGGAGCCATAACGTGAGATACAAGGTAATGGAGCCTTTTATACATTGTCGTGTTTCTTTAGAAATAAACAATGGACAAATAGAGTCTTTAAACGCTTCAGATGTAAAGTTATTCGCTGTCAAAGTGATGTCAAAATGAATGGCAGTCAATGGAATGCTAACGGGAGGTGATCGCTTTGTAGCATCAAAATGGCGCCATAGGAGTTTCGAGTTCTGAAGCGAAGCTTACCCCCTTGGGATATACGGTGTCTAAAATAACATTTTAAAGAGCATACGCAGTCACAAATCAGTTCAGTTCAATCTATGGACTGGCCTTTTTTGGATCTTGATTTAGATGTCCAATATTATAGCCTATACAGCACAATGTAGTTTTGCTCAACAGCATGGCCACGTCCCCTTTAAATCGAGTTCTATTACGTCATGGCATCAATGCGGAAGTATGTACATACACAGGAAACTAGCACAGTTTTGTTTACATGTGACATGCAATTTGGTAAGTGTTACAGAGTTCAGTTTTTAAGTAACCATCTTTAACATTTAGTGACGTATTATATGTAGACACAGTCTTCACACAACTCTACACAGAAACCGATTTTTGTCGTTAGATATTGGAATTAGCTAGCATAAGTTAGCTAGTTGGTGCTTGAGCTAACGTTCGCTAGCTCCCTATATTGTCAGCTCACTGGTAAGTTTCGGTTTCCGTTGAATTACCATTCCTGTTGGGTGGTGAGTTCAGTACTGTTGATAGTCAACAGCCCAGCTGTATTATCGCTCTGTTGTCTTTCTTTCAGGTAATCAGCGGAGTTAATGCTGGAGCCCTGTGAAGAACTGCAGCATGTTTCCCCGCAGCGCTGCACCGAGGGGGCGGTCTGCCTACCGTGACGGCCTGTACCCGCCACCCCCTGTACCTATTTGCTACGATTATAATCACCAACGCCTGGCTGCTGTCAACAGGTGAGCATGACGAAGAAACCAGCTTGCTCTGCTGTGATAGACATCCGCAGCATCACTATAATAGTAGTAAACGTATAAATGGTTACTTGCACTTTTCTTGCGCTTACGTGCGCTTTCGTGTCCTGTACAGTAATATGTTTATGTTTGATTGGTAGCTTCTATGTTTCTGGACGAGAAAGGTTGCCTACATATGAATGGAAGCCCTATCCAGCCCTATTGCCAGTCCCTCCTCGAGTCCCAGCTCCTTACACACCAACTATCCCCAATGGGCGCAAGTATGTTATTTCACCATTTATTCTTGACTGAATAATCTGTCCTTCTTTTATTTCTTTAAACATGCCTCCTTATGAATATTTTCCTTTTTAACATGTCTTTTCACACGTTTCCTTATCATTGTGTTTCTTCCAGGAGGCAGAATGATGAATACAGCCCCCATGTTGTGAAGCGCCAACGCCTCCAATCCCCTTCCCACCCATTAGTAGGCTCCCCTTCACCTCGGGCCACTCCCCCTCGTCGTCCTGACCAAGCGGTGCCAGGGTCGTCAAGATCAACCTTTGGTTTTGATAGCTGTTATCCCAGCCCACGTGCCCATATCCACCCTCAGGGGAAGGCTGTCCCAGAAAGCTCCAACAGCCTGCAGGCCTACGCTAAGGACAAGGTAATGTATATTCAAAAGTCCTCAACTTGCAGCTGATACATATTAAGTCTGACTATCTGTGCATGCAGGTATGGGTGTTTAGCCAGTGTGCATGTATTTGGGCCCTCAGTTAAGTGATCAGATGCTGGAGTTGTTTGAGGCGTGCCAGCAGCAAACTTCCGATTTGGCCCGGAAGGAGACGTGCCGAACTCGGCTGCAGAAAGATATACAGAGTATCTATGCAGGTGTGTATAAATACACATTCACGCTTTGCTCTGACTTTCTGTTGTAATGCTTATTCACTAGTGTGTGTCTCACAGTTGCACGACTTTACTTGACTGGGTCTTCTATGAATGGATTGGGCTGCCGGAGCAGTGATGCTGATCTGTGTCTGGTCCTCAAGGGAAATGTGAGTATCACTGACTGACTGTGTGTGTGTGTGTGTGTGTGTGTGTGTGTGTGTGTGTGTGTGTTCATAAATACCCACTTCCTCTTAAACACTTGCATGTTTTTTTCTGTTTCAGAACAGACCTGATCCTATTAATGTCCTTACTGTCCTCCAAAGGTTGTTCAAGTCACTATGTGAGTAAAGCTTTCAAACGCTATTCATTTATAATAATTTATTGTCCACCATTAACTTCTTAACGTTTTCTTACTTATGTCTTACTTAGCTTTGCTGCGTATAACCAACTAGTTTCAGTAAACAAAATAAAAACATACTGGGATTAATAGTGGATTCTTGTAGTTGGATTATGTTTAAATATTTTATGTTCTCCACCGATTCCACCAGGTGGAGCTATTTACCCAGTGAAACAGAAAATGAAACTAAAACAACCATAAATCTCATGTTTGTTTTGATTCAAAGCATATGTGGAGAGGACTCAGCTGATCAGAGCTAAAGTACCAATCCTCAGGTTCAGAGAGAAAGGCAGGTAGGAGCAAAACCGTTGTTTAAGCCTGTTTTGTTTGTTTTTTTTCTTCTTTTTTTTTTGTGTGACAACATCGTCTAAATCAGAAAGAAGTGTTCCTATGAGTCTTTTACTACTCCTACCCTCTCTAGTGATCTGGAGTTTGATCTGAATATCAACAACACAGTGGGCATCAGAAACACATTCCTTCTGAGGAGTTATGCCTATGGTGGGTGAGACCGTCATTAATACCTTGACTTTTATGGCACAAACTTTTAAAAATTCCTGTCTAATTTATTCAGCTCCAACTGTGACTCATTTGGTTCAGTAGCCGTAAGCAGCAAATTTGATGCTTGAAAGGAAGATGGAAAAATATTTGACCTGCTGTGTTGTTGTGTGGGCTCTCTCAGCTGATCTCAGGATAAGACCTATGATCCTTGTTGTCAAGAAATGGGCACGGCACAATCAAATCAATGATGCCAGCAAAGGAACGTTAAGCAGCTACACACTTGTGCTGATGGTGCTGCATTACCTCCAGAGTCCGTACAATCACACACACACACACACACACATATACAGAACCTTTGTGTCATTTCCATTTGTACTTTTGACTATTATGAATCTCTTCTTGAATGTGTTGTTTTGTTTACAGCTCTTAAGGAACCGGTCCTTCCCTCTCTACAGAGGGACTACCCAGTAAGAGTCTCTTTTTGCAGTTAATCAGTGTATCTGTTTTTGTACCTTCTCGTCCAGGTTAATTACAAGCGGTGCAGCTGTAAACTTAAGTCAGATAGTATGTTTAACAGGCAAACGATAGGAAAATACAAAACGTTAGCTACCTTGCAGACACGTCTATCCATTTTTATATTCTCTCTACTTAAATAAAAAAAAAAAAAAAACTTTACTTTATCCATCACAAATAATCTGAATGTGCTCAGTTTTAAGTCTTTGTCTTTTTGTCCTGTGCCCTTATTTTCAGGAGTGTTTTTATGCCCTCTTGGACATTGACATGGTTCCAGAGGGACCCAAACACGTCCCTCCCTACATCTCAACAAACCAGTCCTGTCTGGGAGAGCTTCTTTTGGGCTTTCTCAAATACTACGCCACAGACTTCAGGTATCTCCCAAGGACATCACATTACTGAGTCTAGTGTTGTTGTTTTTTTGCCTGCTCATTTTCTTCCTCCCATTCCTCATCTCCTGCTCCTCTTGCCAACTTATTCTCCCTCTCCAGTCCCTCATCTCTTCTCTCCTCTATCCTGCATCCTCTTCTCTGGTTTCATGTGTCTGGGTGAGGGGCAGGAGCAGGTGGGACCTTTGGCCTGCACTAACATGACATACCATGATCCCTGTGTTTGCGGTGTGTGTGTTACTGTGACACGCCACAGTCGCAAGGTTGAACTAGTACTCACCACACAAACACAAACTGTATTCTTTTTTACATTTCACAGTATTAAACACTCAAACAGGTCACACATGTTGAGTGATTTTTGCATTTGTTTGCCCTTGATTGCATGTGCTTTGCGTTACTGCTGACATTTTCTAAGGAAAAGGTTTTTACAGTGATGAGGACATTCTCCCTACATTTCCTATGAAACTAAACTTTGACTAAAAAATATCTTTGTACCTTGAATTCGATGCATTCAATGAAGCTCCAACGTTTAAGATTTTGGAGTTGATAGACAGACTATAGTGTGAAGGTTAATATGTCGATTCTCGAGTCTCAGATGCAGACAATCATGTATCTTTGACAAACATAAGTATTCTATGTTCACATTCTCTTTCCCAAGCTCCTTTCAAGTTCCAGTTGTCTGTTTTTATACTGCACTGAATTGAACTAAAACCGTCTGTGCCTGGAAGGCACAGAATCTATCTGAAAAACCTCCCCTTTGTTTGTTAGTGTGCATATGTTGTTAGTGTGCACATAGTTGAATAGCTGAAATTTGCAAAGCCACTGGTATGGTATTTAAGGACCCTGGTCATTGTGTTTTATTTTTAGTCTAATAAGTACTAAATAATTCCCGTGCTTTTGTTTTTTTCTGTGTCTTGCAGGTGGGATAAGCAGGTGATCTCTGTTCGAGAGGCCAAAGCTTTGCCCAAGAACAATTCTAAAGAGTGGAGAAACAAATACATATGTGTGGAAGGTAAAGATTTCAGTGGACATAACATGCCACTGCCACCACCACTTAACAGTAACTGGAGCATCAATGGAAGAAATGCCCCTGGTATAATGCTACATATCGGCTGAGTCACAGCAATGCCTTGTGTTTCAGAGCCATTTGAAAAAAATAACGTTGCCAGGGCAGTCCATGAGAAGATCAAGTTTGATGCTATTAAAGCTACGTTTGCTGAGGTACGTGCCAGTCCTGATAACTGTACTCCCTTCACATTGTCTTTCTTCCTCCAAGCCGATGAGTTATTCATAATCCTCCTGCTTCTTACCTCTCTGTGTCTGCACAGTCATGTCGGATACTACAGGACCGGAAGGACCTGAACTCGATCCTCCCAGTCAGAGCCATCATTAACAAGGAGTCATCCAGGAGATAAGGGGTCGCTCGTCTTATTAGACAAGCGGATGGGAGTCTTCTACCTCAAGACAGGCCTGTCCCCAGAAACAACCAGAGACCTTTTGGATGTGCTGAGAGAGGAGCCCTGCTGCTCTGTAGCTCACAGACACAAAGACTGGGAGTCTGAATGCTCTGGCTGCATTGTATCTGTCGCATACTGTATTTCCCTTGGCAGTTCATATTGAAAATACTGCACTCATATTCCAATGCTTAGCAGACTTTGCCAAATGATTAAAACTAATAAGAGTGACACCAGAGAGCTCTGAAATCATAATCCTGTCCCATAAACTGGTGACAGAGATGCCCCACTGAAGCGTGATGATAGTGGTCAGTGTTATTAGACATAGTTAATGCTGCTACATGGCCCTGTTTCCCAACACATAGCATTCCTGGGAAGAAGTCAAGTGCACTGACAAAGTATGAAAAGACAAAATAATGCCTGCACCCTGCTCAAATCTGAAGCTGGCATAAATGGAAGCAACAGTGTTGACGTTCGTCTCAACCAAGTTTATCTCTTCTGATCTCAATTTTAGTTATGTCCACATTGCTAGAGCCAAACTGTACAGTTTTGAAGAATATGCCAATAATTTTCTTCTGCCACATGTATGTACAATATATACAGTATCTTCAGCCTGTCTGGACCAACTTGTAATCAAAGCCTTTTTTCTATTTTTCTAGGTCAATAGTGAAGCTATTGTGGGTTTTAACACCATAGACACTTTTTTCTACAGCTGCATTAAATGCCCTCTGTTCTTTATTACCATCTTTAAGTTTCTAAGCTCTGAAAACTGAGCTTGCTGTTAAGTGATGTTTACGGTTAGTAGCATAATTTAAGTGACTCAGAGGTGATCATTAGAGGGTTGTGAATAGGCCAGACTCTGGATATTGTTACTTCTTTATCATTGCTCATGATTTGTTGTATTATTTCCCCTAGACTGGTGTCAACCAGTGTTGCCAGATTGGGCCAATTTCCGTCCAATTGGGCTACTTTTTATTTAATTGTGCACGCATACTAACAAAAAAACCTTTCCTGTCTGATAAATAAAAATTGGGCTACTTTTATGATGATTGGGTTGGTTCTTGGCTCTGATTGGGCTACTTTTTGTCACTCCAGTCTGGCAACACTTGAGGCCTATGCTGTGGGAATTTAGTTCACTATCTTCTTGATAGATGGTATTCACTCATTTTCTGTTCACTTAATGCATAAGTTATTTGAAGAATTTACAATTGATGTTTTCTTTTTCTTGAGTTTCTTTTTTTCTCAGCTCTTTTTGTACATTTTGTACATTACTGACTTTTAAATGTTTATTTAAAAGAGTGAAATCTTTGAAGATTGTTTTCACTTCATATTTTTGAGCTCTATGTGAAACCTGCTGAATTCTTGGCTTTACTTACAGAAGTTCCGAAATCATATTAAACTGTACATCGGCTTCTGTTTTTGTAGCTGTCGTTCATATTCAGATGCATTGACTGCAGAGTATTTGACAAAATTACGTTTGGTAGCATCCTTCATTTTATGTTTTATGGTCATTTATTCAGGGGTATGGGATGTAAACAGGTCTCAAGAATAAACACTTCCTAACTCATCACACAATATTAAATTTGATCACCTTGCAGTTAAAAAAAATCAAGATCAGATATTTTATTCACAAGAACTATGTTAACAGACATTGACCGTAATACCATCCCATAGATCTGGTCCAATCCACCTAGTCCACCTGTTTTTAAAGTAATTTTGTTTCCTCAACCTAATGCAGTTTATCCACCGTCATCGTGAGCTCCGACATCATTTAGTATGTTATAGGTGTTTGTGTTACAGAGGCCTTAACAAAAAAAATAAAGATGGTTCCTGGATATTTGCACCTTTGGTTTAAGTGTTCTCTGCAGCCTCATCTGGCAGCTCTTGTGCTGATTAATTTTTGTTACGTGGTTTGACACCTTATTACACCTAGTTTTATGACTTCTACATAGTGCCAGTACTGCTCGGTGGTAGATACCTTACAAAACGTGTATGCGTGTGTGCGTGCTGTTTAGTGTTGCCACCAGCAGCAGGGGGACCACGGGGTACTGTTTCAGCACATAGGCTATATTTAACTTAGCAAGGGGAATTTTGATCTTAAAGCCACACTGGCTCATCCAGCGAGCACAGACCATGATAAAGATCATTTTCCCATATCTATAACAATCTTTTCATGATAAGTTCAACTTCTAACTTCTAACTACTTCTTGGGTTAAGTGCACTAACAACAAACTCTAAGACCCAGTGAGACCTACCTTTTCTCTGCTCTCTTCTCTAGCTCCACTCCCCTCCACCTTAATTCCCCACTGTGTTTATTTCTGTCTCTGGCTGAGTCAGATGGACTGCTCCCAACTTAGAATGACACAAACAGGCAGACCAACTCTTCTGAAATCACAGTGGCTGAAAACATCAAGAGGACTCTAAAATCCACAGAAAAACAACATTGGAGACTGCAAAGGGGAGAGCTGGAAGTTATTACCAAGATGGAGGAGTGTGAGAGTCTGGACTCTGAGATGACGGAGCTGCAGGAGTTTCAGAGTGAGGCTTCAGAGGCCATCAGCCAGGACGATGAAGACGAGGTGGAGGAACTGCAAAACAGGTGCTATACACACTGGATCTTACAAGCGGAATAACCTTAATTGTGGCTTATTTTGTTTCCATAAAGTGGGTCTTTTCTGCTGTGAGATCTTACAGTGAAATATATTGAATGGAGTCTGTGAGAAACTAGATTCTGGTCTTATTAATTCAAATACATGTTGCTTTAAAGAGAGAAAAGAGGAGCCTTAAGTCTGTCTGGAGAGCATGACTGGACCAGTGTGTCCAAGTGACATAAAGCAGCAGTCACACATTTCATTTCAAATACTAAATGATCATCTGTTCTTCAGCTCATACAAGGAATTGTCAGTGTGGCACTGCAGGCAGCTCTCTTCCAATATTTGATATTATTCACCATCCCATATTTTACATCTCATTTATCATGTTTCATACTGGGTGCTCTAGTTTTCCTTGCCATGTCATAAATAGTAGAAGACACTGATATGTTGGATGTATCTTGGAAGGCCAGGCATCTCTTCTCTAATATTACATGAATGACGCTTTGGGACGTCACCTTGCTGTAACCCTGCAGGGGCTGAGCTGTATTGATAGCAGGAGGGACAGCTCAAAGCGCATTTGATCATTATTTTTTCAGCTTGTCGCTCACATTGGCAGCCTGGCACCAGACGCCTGGTCTAATGTTGGAGATCTACACCTCTCAAGCAATCATCTTGAGAGTACATCAACAGGTGTTATCGTGTTTTCATCTTAAATTTGCTAAGTTGCCTTAGGTGCAAAACGTGAATTGGTGGTGGTGGTTTTGGTTTCCATGCTGGCACATCTCGCTCAGATATGTTTTGATTTGATTCATTGGTTTGTTCTCTGCTAGCATTTTCACGAGCTGTGCCAAAATGATCTGTTTAGTCATGTCCCTCCTCTTCTCGTGAACTGCAGCCTGCTGTCTTTCCTCTAACTCTGGCCATTTCTCTCTCTTCCAGTCTGCGAGAGGTTGTCCAGGACCAGTCCGTGAAGCCCAAATTCCAGTGCCTGATGGTGGATCCGTCATTCTCTATGGTAACTGTTCAGAGTGAGGACAGTGGTATTGTTTGGGAGACGGCCTCTAGCCGCTGCTCTACTCCCTGGGCCTCTGAGACCAGCTCCATCTCTGAAGCCTACAGCATGGAGGGCTCTGGAGCCGCAGGAAAGATCACCATCGTCTTTGATGAGGAGAAAATAGTCCGCAGGAGGACGAGGTCTGGAGGAAGGAGCAGCAGGCTGGGGGACAGGCTGAGCCGACCTGGTAGTTCAAGATCGGCTTCAGCCCTTGGAGTGGAGAGACCGGAGATGGCAGAGGTTTCCCTCCCCAATGTTAAACAGGAGAAAACCGAAACAGAGCCAGACTTGGAGGAAATCAAAAATAAAGATCAGCAGCTGTTTAGTTTGATTTCAGAGGGTTATGAGATTCTCAACATCAGAGTCCCCTCCAAACTTCCCACTGTGGATGAGGAAGAGAGCACAGAGTTGCAAGACAATTTGTCTTATTTGGATGAGACTCCAAAGATCAGGTCCCGAAACCACCATGACTGGACACTGCAACAGAACCATACCCTGCCAGAGGAGGGGGAAATGATGCATCACCAAGAGGTATTTATTGATTTATCTGATAGATTTGAGTGGTTGTAATAATGAGGTATTCTTTTTCTAACACTTTCTAACACTAGTTTTGGTTTCATTTGCCTTTTTCTCCCATTCACATGAAATGAATATGTTCATTTGTCTAGTAAATGTGCATTTTTGAACATGTAATTGTCCAAATTGATTGACTTCCTGATTGTGATCTTTCCTCAGCCCTTAAAGCAAGACTCTGCGGACACAGAGCTCAGACACACACACACTCAGAAGGAGAGCACCGGCGACATAGACTACTTTGAGAAGTTTACCCTGGTTGATGTGGTGACTCCTGGAGAAGAAGCTCCAGAGCTTCAGGAGGAGGCAGAACAGCGTGCAGCGAAGCCCCAAGTGGAGGAGCAAAAGCCGGCTAAGGAGACAGACACAGACAGCCCGTCTGCATCAGAGGACTCCTTTGTCTTTGTTACAGATGTGGAGATAGTTGGGGAACGCTTGGATGAGGTCTTCTACGGAGAAGGAGCTCCTGCTGAGGCACTGCCGAGGAGAGAAGACAATGAGGCGGAGAGTGCAATGAGAAGGAGACGAGAGAGCCAGAGATCTGGGAAGGAGAATGGCTCAGCGTTGTTTGGGAGTGAAGAGACCACCCTCACGCCCATTTATATCTCCTCTGGACCCCCTAAGATCATTGACCTCATCCTGCTGGAAGAGCCCACTGCCATGTCCTTTATGTATTCAGACCTTTACGAAGATGCTGTAGGCGAGAGGACGAAGAGCGACGGGGAACACTCCGAGGCAGAGAGCGTGGCATCTGAGAAGACCTATAGGAGACGTTTGTCAGATTCAGAGGAGGCTGACGGGTACCTGGAGAAGTTTATTTTGAAGGATGAAACTCCCACAGTGGAGGATCAACCAGAATCAGTAGAGGATAAGAGGGAGGGGAGGATGATGTGGTCGCAGTCTGAGTTTGACACAACAGGATGTCTAACAAGAGTGGACAGAGAAGAAGACAAGGACAAGACAAAGACAGAGGAAACAACGACTCAGGAAGTCAGTGTTGGAGATAACAGCGACGATTTACAATCAGCAACATTTGAAGAGAAAAGAGTAATAATTACAGAGACAGAAAAGGAGAGGGAGGAAATACAACTTTCCATGGGGACTGAAGAGCAGACTGTCAGAGAAGCCTCGGAAGAATCAGTTCTTGAGTCTAAACTGGAAGAGGATCAGGTGGAGGATCTGGAGGTGACACATGAGGTAAAGAGAGACCAGACCGAGCCTCCTGAGAGCAGCACTGATGAACCACTTCCGGAAACTCATCAGGTGGACAGTAAAGTAGAGAAAACAGAGCAGAGTGAGGAACATCAGAGAGAAGTGCCAGCAGAAACAACTAGCATGATTAAAACTGAGCAGCCATGTCAGAGACAAAAAGTGGTAGAAAAAACAGCTCAGGTGGCTGTAAATGCTGCAGAGGAGACAGCTGTGATAACACCTGTAAGTACCGAGGCGCCTCCCATCATCACTGAGAAGAGTTTCTCTAAGGAGGCAGCTGCTGACACTGAGATGGTGGCTTTTGATGAGAAAGTAGTTACTGAGGCCATAGCAAAGGCCCCGGCTGAAGCTAAAGATCTTGAGACTGAAAGACAGGAAATTGTTACCTCTACTGAACCAGCGGAAACAACTAGCATTATTGAAACTGAGCAACCATGTCAGACACAAAAAGTGGTAGAAAAAAATGCTCAGGTGGTTGTAAATGCTGCAGAGGAGACAGCTGTGAGAACGCCTGTAAGCAGCGACGCGCCTCCCATCATCATTGAGAAGACTTTCTCTAAGGAGACAGCTGCTGACACTGAGATGGTGGCTGCTGATGAGAAAGTAGTTACCGAGGCCATAGCAAAGGCCCCGGCTGAAGTGAAAGAACCTGAGACTGATAGACAGGAAATGCTCACCTCTACTGAAATAGAGTCATCTGCCGAAACATCACTAAAAGAAGCAGTGGAAGTTGTTCCTGAAGATGTTGCACCTGTTGAGGTCACCACTGACTGTGATTCTGCAGTACAGGCATTAGTGGAGGTCACTGAAAAAGCCGCGGATGAAAAAGAGATCCAAACTCAAGTTCAGATTGATCTTCGGGAAGTTACAAGTGTTGAAACAACGGATGTTCACACAGCTGAAGGAGAGGAGGAACATGAGGCTCTGGCAGAGGAAAGTACAGTTGAGAGCCAGCCGTCTGAATTTATTACTGAAGCTGATCAGGAGTCAGAGGTTAAAGCTGGGATCTCAAATGAAGTAACTGAACCGGTGTTGCCAGAAGAAGTGAAGACAGATTCAGATAAGAAACAGCTTGAAATTCTTGAATCGAAGCAGCATCAAAAAGAGGAGTCAGTAACTGACAATGAGCTAATAACTGAAGCCAAAGATAAAACCCCCACAGAGGACACTGGTGCTCAGGGGATGGTGAATGTGGGTGATGAGTTCATCCTCCTTGTCTCCAAAGGACAAGCTGTAGAGATGGACATAGCGATCAGTCAGTCGTCAGAGAAGACTAGAGGTGATACAGTAGCTCTCTCTGAACCTGACAGCACATGTGAACATCTCATAGCACCTGAAACCACCACAATATGCCCAGACACTCTTCAGGCCCCAAATGTAGAAACAATGACAGAGCCTCAACTGGAAGTAAAACCTGACATTGTTTTAAATGAAGACGCACTACCCAGAAACGAGTTAGACAGGAGGTACTCTCCTCCAGCTCCTGTGGAGGAGGCCAACACAGAGGAGCAGAGGATGGACTGGGACTTTGAAGAAGACGAGGGCAACCTTTCCCCTCTGAGGAGCTCTACTCCCCAGGAGGATTTGTCCGGGCTACAAAGAGAGAATACAAAGTCAGGAACAGCAGATGTAGAACAAAAGGCAGACATTCACAAGGTGGAAGATGCCCCAGAAACAAGCATTGTTACAGAGGATTCCAGTCCAGAGATTGATCTGCAAAGAGAAGATGTAGAAGAAAAGATAGAGCAAGATGAGGCAGTTGCAGAGGCTCCAGAGGTGATTGCTGAGGAGCTTGAATATGAGATAATATCTAAACAAGATGCAAAAGATATGCCAGAACCTGAAACACAAAGAGATGCAGAGGAACCAAAACCTGAGTTTGGTCAGCCGAGAGAAGAGAGGATGGAGGTGGAGACGGAGGAGAAAGTCTTGGATCTGCCCCCAGAAGAAGAGCTCATTGAGGCTGACTATGAAATCATCGATGCAGAGGAGCAGAGTCAGGCCCGACTGGCTGCTGAGCTGCAGGGGATGGACTGGTTCTGTATCACCTGTGGATGTCTGCTGTCCGAGGATGACTATGTGTCTGGAGAGCATCACGGCCACGAAGTTGCTGCTGTGGACCAAGCCTACGAGGAAATCAAGGTAATGTTCTCTGTGAATGGGAACATGTTTTATATATATGCATTTAAATTTGCTTGAGTTTATATTGATGGTCGTCACAGCTTTTTAACCCCAATGCTGCATTTGGGGTCCTGGAGACCAGAGCCACTCTTTTACAGCTCACAAAAAATTGTTTCATCACCTTGATACATTGATACTTATCACTTCTGTTTGTGGTCTTAGTGACCCCAGCTGTAAAACTTAAATACAATGGATTTTCATTTGCATCATATCGGATTGGTGTTTATTTGAATTTCTGTTTTTGGAGTTGTATTACTGTTCAGAAGAGGTCTAAGAAGGAGATAGACCCCTCTGTAGTCTAATTGAACCCAAACATTATTAATGTCACTGTGGATAACATACTGTACATTTCTTTATCTGTACTTGAATTAATTTTTGGCAAACAAAAGGAATATACATCCAGTTTGTTTATTAGCGCCACATAGTGACCTAGCTAAAATTAATACAACAGTGAATCCTTTATGAAGGTTGTAATGTTCAGTTTTTTTTTAAACTGTTTAAGAGAGGTATTGATTCAACTGTATGGCCATTTTGGAGTTTGTGGTGCTATTGAGCTGTATTGTGTTATACTGACAAGTTTTTGTATTATTTTGTCCAACCCATTAAATGTGGGGGGGCTTAACAACAGGAACACTTCTCTGTATAATGCAATGTAATGCAAACTATATCCTCCAAAATGATTATAAATAAGTATAAAATACTGTACGTATACTGTACCGGGCAACTTTTAATTAATTTCCCTTCATTAAAAGTTGTAAATGACTACTGTAGACCTTAGTACATTTATCACATTTAATTATTGCCCTTTAATTGACATTTATTTAAAAAAATAAATAGCTTAGTTGGAAAACTATTTATTGCTACTAGTTAATAACAAGTAGACCATCAATAACTATTAACAGTACTGATTGCATGTTGTTGTGCACAATACTGTTAAAGTAAAATGTATGGCTAAATTAATATGCAAAGTATTAGTATTATCATGAATGAATATTACACAATGGACGTATATTAAAGGGTGTAGCAAAATGTTAAAAATAGATTTAAAAGACTAGTTTAACATTTTGGGAGCCAATAAGCATTCTTACCAAAATCTTTAAATATTCCTTTTTAGATCAGATAACATGTTTTATTCTTTTTTTTTGTCTTTGTGGCCTCAGAGGCTTCACAGCGTCTCCCAGATGTTTGATCATCTTAGCAGGCTTCAGCTGAAATGACGCAGCAGCAGTTCTCATGTCTGATGGCATGCTGTATTCAAATAGCAGCTCATCATCATACACTTTACCAGCATTATTACAACACACGGTTATGATCACACACACTTTACTTGCATTAGTTTGGGTCATCAAAGTGCTCCTAAATTAGTCGGCTATAATTTTTCCATTCAGACTGCTTGCTCTCAGGATGCCAAGCACATTACATTGTTGTGATGTAATGCTCAGCTTTGATCTGTGGAAAGGTCCAGTGTGACATCATCAAGTGGAGACTGATATGTGATCTGTTCACACACACACACAAACACACACACACACACACACACACACACACACACACACACACACACACACACACACACACACACACACACACACACACACACACACACACAAACAAAAACACACAATGTTCTCCCTCACTGTCCATACGGGTCAGCACAGGGTCAGCCAATCTGTTTTTGTTTGTTTTGTGTTTTTAATGTTTGTGTGTTATTAATGTTTGTGTGTTTTTAATGTTTGTGTGTTATTAATGTTATAGCACCTTCTAGCAAGGAAGAAATATAAATGTTGTTGTCTTTTATTTGCAGTTTTCCAAAAGCCATCTGTCTAGTTTTTCAATTGCAATTCATGCCTTAGACATTTCATTCACCAGAAACAAACTGAGGATGATCAAATATCATTTTCAGATGATATTTGAACTGGGTCTTGTGCATTGTGTGTGATATTGTATTTATGTTAAATGTTGACAGCTGTAAATAAGACAAAGATCAAAGCTATAATGCAGCCTATTCAGATACTCCACAGAGGGGAAAATAAATCCAAGTTTACCAAGACAACTTTGCAAAACTCCACTTTATCAGACATGGATGTGTGCAAGTAGCTCTCACACACACACACACACACACACACACACACACACACACACACACACACACACACACACACACACACACAAACACACACACACACACACACACACACACACCTGTCTTCTGTCAGCCCTAAATGTGAGCTGTCAGTTCCCGGGGGGTTACAGGGGATTGCCACCGTTCTTCCTTCTAGAATATCCTCTCTGATGATTCCCCTTAAAGCTGCAGTATGCAACATTTTATCCAAGGTGTTTTTTTATCCCAGCGTTATCTTGTTGTCAGAAGCTTTTTGATATAAACACGATATATTTACTTACAAGTGTGTATTTTTATCAGGAGAAGCTGAGTGACTGGATCTCAGAACTTCAGGGGAGGTCAGAGAACATCGAGGACCTGGTGTCTGAGCTTGAACTGGCTTACAACTCTGTAGAGGTAAAACAAACAGACTTCACATTTAATACTAAATGGGACGGACAATACCTCTTTTTAATATTTGCCATTAGCTCAGTATTTACATAACACTGTCATTAAGTGACATGATACACACTATTTCATATGTGAATATTTGCAATTGTGATATCCGTTTTGTGTCCCTCTCCTCTCGACCAGGACCAGTGTGTGGAGAGCGAGGCAGCGATGCGGGTGCAGAATGAGGAGATGATGGCTCTGGTGATGGAGCAGTACAACGACATGTCTGTCAGCATGGAAGAGGAGAAGAAGGCCAAGCTGGAGCAGCTATATGACCAGATTGTCTCCTTCCAGGAGAGCATCGACTCCACCAAAGCCACTCTGGAGACCACGGCCAGAGAGGCTGACACTGACGCACGGGTACGTCCTGAGGCTTATTGATCAGTGGTATCATATTCGGCCAATGATTAGGTTTAATATGACATATCTGATAAATCCCTCTTCGTTCTGTTCTCCCACTAGTCACCTGAAGACATTCATGCAAGGTAATGTGCTTTCAGTGAATGGAGTGTGAGCTAGTGTGGTTTTCTAACCAGTTTTACTAGAATTGCACTAGATAGTGATAACCAAACAGTTTGCTGCTTGACCTGCAGAGCTATACTTTGCTCAGCATATAGAAAATACTAGAAAATATTTTAAACTGACCTGTGATCGTGGCTAAAGGATAAATGCTGTGGTTGTGTGTTCAGTCTCAAGGCAGCTCTGGACTCAGCCATGTCACTGGAGCTGGGTCCCAAGGGACTGCTGGTGTTCGAGGACTATGCCAAGGGCAACACTTCCAGCTCTCACCTCGCACAGCGTAAGGGAATCCCAGGTAGGTCTGGTGTAAACATATCTTTGCAGATACACCTGACATTTACAAGACATCTTGTGCCATGTGCATACATTATATGCGGCAGTTATGAATCTTGTATGTCTCCTGGTCTGTGCCTCAGTTCCTCAGAGACCTACGCTGCAGCCTCAGGAGTCAGGCTCAGCCACCAGCACTAGTGTCACCGTTTACTGGAGGGTCAACCCTGGAGATATCATAGACTGCTTCCAGGTCTACTGCATGGAGGATCCACAAGGAGGTAAATACTTTCAGGATGGTGTTTAAACTGGGAAAAGGTGGCCAAAGTTCAAAGTGCTCCCATCTTGTTTTCTACTTCAGGCAAATTGATGTACTGTTTAAAGAAATTACATTTTAAATATAAAATGCAATTCATTCTTATTGTTGTTAATGTAATAGGTCCTTTTTTCACATATACACATTTTATGGTATATCATCTTGTTGGATTTATAATAGTTATAGATTTTGTTGATATGAAATTTGGCTGTGACTTCCTGAGTTACTAAATACCTCCATACAAACATGGGGCATGGGCTGTGGCTGCTGTTGTCCACAGCTGTGTCAGAGGAGTACCGTGTGACAGTGAAGGAGAGTTATTGTGTCCTGGAGGAGCTGGAGCCTGACAGGACATACAAGGTGTGGGTGATGGCTGTCAACTATACAGGCTGCTCTCTGCCCAGCGAGAGACTCTCCTTCAGAACTGGTCAGTCCGCTCACTGGAGCTACAACAATACAACAAACGACTTTTTTCTGATAAAACTGTAGAGCATCATTTTATTCTTTACCGGCATTGTGAAGGGAGTTTAGATTGGTAATTTATGTTATATTACAGTATCTAAAAATGTTTGGGGGAGTCGAGAAAGACCTTTAAAGACAAAAGTTCATTTCAAGCTATTATTGACATCTTGTTGTTTTTGTCGCAGCTCCATCAGTGCCAGTGATTGACACCGAGTGCTGTACTGTCATGTGGGATTCAGCCACGCTGCGGTGGAGCTCAGCAAGTCAGACTCCCGAACACAGTTACACGCTGGAGTACTGTCGCCAGTATGAACTGGAGGGAGAGGGGCTCAGGTGCGTGTTTGGTTTAAGCAGATAGGTACACGTATAGATGGGTGGGAATGACAGAAAAGTGCTGTCATTTAATCATATTAGGAAAGCCAGTCAATTTGGTTTAAAACAAACTAATAAAAGCAGTACATGCCCCTGACAAAAGATGTAAATACATAATTATACTTCTTGCCCAAACTAGCTGGACAAAAATCTACAGTAAAATATTTTTTTACATGTACCAAGGTTTATTCCTTTAATCTGTATGTGTGCATGTATATGTGTGTGTGACACACGTAGGTCCCTCACAGGCATCAAAAGCTGTGAACAGAGGGTTCTCCTGCAGCCCAATGAGAATTATCTGTTTTACATCAAAGCTGTGAACGAGTCTGGAGCCAGCGAACAGAGCGAGGCTGCCCTCATTTCCACCAAAGGTAACAAAACACACACACA
>NC_053117.1:18014043-18054043 GCF_010015445.1 Perca fluviatilis
ATATTATATGTGTTTTATAAATCCTTGAACTACAATTCATATTTATTTCTAAATGAACACTGGAAAGCATTTTCTAAGTTTGATTCCCACTCCCTTTAATGTGATGAACATCAACAGGAAATGTGATTTTCCATACTACAGAATACTACTTTAGCTTATGTGTAGGGCTGCAACTAACAATTGTTTTCATCATAGATTAATCCAGTTTTTCAAAATCCAGGGTAATGTCTTTAAAATGTCTTGTTTTGTCAGTCCAAAACCCAAAGATATTCAGTTTAATATGCTATATACAGAGAAAAGCAGGAAATCTGCATATTTGAGTGGCTGAAAACCACATTGTTTGCCATTTCTGCATGAAAAATAACATTACATGTCATTTAGCTGATGCTTTTATCCAAAGCTACTTCCAATTAATTATTAAAATATTTGGCGATTATTTTTCTCTTGATCAACTAATCGATTAGTCTACTAATCGTGCCAGCTCTATTTTTGTGATTAATTGTATTTAAATGGCCAACTGAATATTTAATAAGAAAAACTAACGCCGCCCCTGACTCCTAACCACAAATCTTAGAAAATAAGACAATATTTCCATGCCAATTTTTCAGGCTTTTCCATCTTTTTTGTTTTCCAATAGCTTTGCACCTGCATGTGATATACATATGATATGAGCCTTCAAAAGACATTAGAGATCTTACGAGTTGCCAAAAAAGTAGTTTGCAGTTCCCAGTCTGTAGGAGAGGAGATTCAGGCACTCTTTAGCATCGCTGTAGATCTGAGGCAGACAGTGAAAGAGATTTACAGTTGTGATAAAGAGAACTTGTGACTGATGAATCAGATAAGTCAATATTTACCTTTCCCTCCACCTCTGTGATTCTGTGTAGCGGCGCCTCTCCTTTGGTTAGAAGGATACGGGAGAGGGCAGTGTTGGCATGGCGACTAGGGACGAGAAAGTTAAGAGGGAATGGCGAGCGTGAGGCAAACCATGGCCGTGTCAGATTGGCGTAGTTTTCTGCATCCACCCAGAAAGTGTGCAACTGTGGGACAAAAGGCATCACTCTAAATATTAACAGTACTCACAGATGAGTCCTTGTCAGGGAACAAGCAGAGGAGAGATGGTGTTACCAGAGCTGGAAGTAGTTTCTCTTCAAGCAGAGCGATGTATGCCATGGTGTCTGCTCCTTGTCTGGCTGTCAGTTCATAGTCTGCATTAAACCTCTGAAAAAAAGAGAAATCACAAATATTACAATAGATCTGCCTAACAGGGTCACAATGACCAGGTGATGGACAGTGAGCAGCCGCTGTGTTTAGTCTTACCCGTTTCCTCAGGAAGTTGAGAATCTGTGCTGGTTCCTGAACTGCAGAGTCTCCACATAGCAACTCTGGGACTGTGGCTGCAGGTTGAATGACAGGAAGAAGATATTACAATTCAAGACAAAGCTAACATCTGGTGTTGCATCTGCATGTATGTGTACCTGCAATTTACATGAATTCCCTCGATTTTTGGAACCCAATCGGATGCATAAAACCCATGCTTTAAATCGTTTTTTCAAACTGTTCTGGCAAATGTTTGGGTCCACAAGATTTTCATGACTGTGGCAATTATTGTGTTAGTGGTCATGTGAATTTCAGTATGCATACTATTGTAGTGTTATTTTCAAGAGCATGAAGAAAGCTCGAAATGGATTATACATATTACATGGACATATTTTCCAAACTTAAATGTACCTATATCAGTCGACCAAATGTGTAGGCTATATCAAGCAACCCCCATGTGGTCTGGACCACGTTAGAGTTTCTAACCCACCTGTTAGAGTTTTCCATGTCCAGTCTATAGGAGAAACCGTGACTTTTGCCCCAGAAAACTTGGCATATGCCTGAAAGAAAATTGATACTTGAATCCAGAAAGATGGTAAAAAGAGACAACCTTTAGTGCATTTATGATTTCAAAGTCTGTCATGAATGTTATAATACAGGACTGTAATACTTTAATCAAGGCCAAGTTTTGTATGATATCAATCTTCTAATGCTGCTGAATGCTTGCTGCAATCAAAATACCCTCAGCAGAAATTTGGCACCAACAATAAATGCAGATTTAGCACAAGGAAAACATTTACAGAAAGAGGAAAAACTAAGTAAGCAAAACCATTAAAAATGAAGACAAAAAGATGTAGGCCTAGGCCGATAACTAAATCAATTAGGGCTGCAACTAACAATTATTTTCAGTACAAAATGTCAAATAATAGTGAAAACTGGCTATCACAAATTTCTGGATTCCAAGGGGACTTCAAATGTCTTATTTTGTCCGACTAACAGCCAAACACCCAACAGATGTTCAGTTTACAGTGGTACAAAACAGAGAAAATCAGCAAATCATCACACTGGAGATGCTAGGACCTGTGGCATGAAAAAAATACCTGAAACAATAAATTGGTTATTTTCTGTCAATAGACTAATCGAATAATAATTCCAGCTCTCAAATCAGTGCTACCTTATTTGCTGCCTGATTGTTCATATTATGTAATTGTCTTATTCCTATTTTCTAAAATGTACCAATGGCAAACACAGAATTCCTGTTTTCGGGGCAACGTTAACGTTACAAGAAATAAGACCAGGACTTTCCCTTACAAACTTTGACATTTCACTTTCTTATTAGTCTATAACGTTAAATCAAGAAACCCAAAACCCATTGCACAACTTAATGCTTAAAAAGGGAGGCATGCATGCCAGAAAATTAGTCATAATTTCACCTTGTGGCAAGTGCGGTAACTGCATGGATTTACTGAGACTCTGTTACTTTTCTGACACGTGTATTACTACATCGGCCACAGCCGATAGTTAGCGAGAGAGAGAGGAATATATACAGCCGATTTAATTCAAATGGAAGCCTCAACAAGCTGACCTTGAAGGACCACATTGTTACCAATCAAAGGGACTTTTGACAGCCAGACATACACGAAGGACAGACCATGCAGTCCGCCCAGTTACGTTGCCAGTGGGCAAACATAACGTTTCAACTCAACAGGAAATATTATTTTCTCTCCTGCACATCGAGCTGAACATGAACAGATAGCTAACGTTAGCTTAACGAGCAATCTCAATCTGCAGTAGGCAAGTTAGCATGAAAGCTAATCAGAGACACACAGAGAAGACGCAAAGAATACCGGAGAAGAAACATTTCGTCTTCAAAGTACGGCTGGATATAATGCCAGTATGTATTTCTTTTACAAGCCAACGATAACATTACCAGAACTATCAGAGATTCGGTGTGGACAGAAGGCAAACCCCAGTCTCCTCCCCAGCATCTCAGCTCCATGGCAGCCGCCATGTTTTGATCCGTGCAAGGAGCTGGTGACGTCACGAGGTACCTGTCATATCCTGGTCATATCAGAGCCTTCAGAGGGGAAGAAATAAAGTAGACTACTAAGATTTGTTTTGACATGAAATAAAAATAATGTGACTTGTGATTTTTTATTCAGAATTCCGTTCTTTGGCTTATGTCATTCAACTATAATGGTTCATTCCCAGTGAAAACGAATGAACTCTTTGTCAGTTTGTGAGGATGCTACTACGATCATAAAATTGGAAAGTAATGGTGAGATAGGCTGCTTATGAAGGAATTAAGCCATTCGAGCAACAACTCATGATGCATGATGCATCTTTATGAGAGGGGGCACACAAATAGTAAACATAATGAGAAAGAATGTATTAACATAAAGCAACATGGACAAGAAAATGGACCTTGTGGTGAGACTGTTTTGCCAACCAAAGTCAAGAATGAACTCCCAATCTCAAATGTGTTACTTTTATGGGGAAATTTAGCCCCTGATTCAGAATGTATTCATAAAATGGCCAGTGTGCAGATATAGCTACACAATAGAAATGGACCCTTACATACCGGTTAATTAATAGTTAGTTCATAGATTACAGTTAGTTAATATTTAGTAAGCTGTTGGTAAATAGTTAACTTTTAGTTAGTTAGTTAACAGTTACTTAATAATTAGTAATAATAAGTTAGGAATTATAAAAAAAAAATTGACTTTATAGAAATTAACTTTTCACATGTTAAGGTCAAGGTGAATTTAAATATGCACACTTAAAAAATATGAACTTAAAATGTGAAACTTGGTTTCATATGTGAAATCACAACATTACAGATGTGAAATTAACTTTTTCACATGTAAAAGATTGCATTTCACATGTGATTTTCCGTAAGGGTTGAAAGGAACAGTGACACACGGTCAGACTTACTTTATATCAGGAATGGAAGTGGCCTTTTCATTTTTTGATTTTCATATTAAAAAAGTAAAATAGTAATTTTCCTTTTTGTGACCATTTACTTATTTCCAGCAACAGTTGCATGACGTCTGTCCACAGGCTGTTAGTCAGACTATCGAAGGCTGCCAGATGTTTGGTCGGAGACCAGACAGCCAGACACAAACGGATCCCCGGTGATAATGCTCCGAGGGATGGTAAATGTCTGTCTTTGGCCCGGACCAGCAACTGAGATGTTGAAATGTGCTTGAGGTAAAACTTTAAGACGAGTACCAGACATCGATCATGAAATGTTTCCAGGGTCCCTAGTCTAGCCCTCTTTGTCCTTCCTTTCCCACATTCTCCAACAGATGGAATTTAGAAAAGGTTGGCAGAGGTATGTAGAACAAGTTAGATTAAATTAAAATTAAACACATCTGGCATACAGTTATATAATTTAACTGGCTTTCTGGTGATGAGCTGATCAAATCCACATCTCTGACACAGGGTTATGATGTTTGTGGGAAAAAAAATGGCCAGCTGGAATCAAGTTTTCCTCCTTTAAGACTTTTTTTTATAGAGTTGGCTGACTGTGTACAGGCTGATTTAGAGTATTTTTTATGCTGTTATATTACAAATCCCTAAAAGACAGTAGACATAAAGACTCAAGGAATTAAAGCTTTATTTTGACTCTAAATAAAATAGGGTCATAAATTCATAAAAACTCACATTTAGCTCAAACAGTATAAGTAATGTATTACTCTGACAAGTCTTTTTTTGGAATAAAATGCTATGTATAATGATTTATTTATTGTTTTAAATGTTTCTAGCATGCACTATTACCACATCTTTCACACACAGGTTCAACATACAATTTATTATTTGATGGAACTATAGTAGCAAGGGGACACTCCCTCAAACTATTTAAAATAGTCCCTGCACTGTGCCACTTTCGCAACAGTAGAGTGCAAGGACACGCCCCTTTGCTTTAAAAGCTGTGCCTGTGTCCACAAAACCATCTCACCTCTACTGACATTTTGCTTAAACATCTGGATTTTTTTTTTTCCATCATTCTGTGTTAAAATTGGTGATTAATCTGTGATACTGTAATTGATCCATAAGCGTAGTTTTTTTTTTCTTCAGGAAAACAACTTCTGCTGAGGTGTCTCCCATACTGAAGCACTGGGTGATGGGTGTGTGGGCCAGAGCAGCGGCTCTGTCTCTGGTGCTGCAACAGCTGGTGCTCACTATCACAGCTCAAGGCATTAGTAAGTACTCTTCACTGTCTATGTCCTTCTGGAAAACATCATATTTGTGTCTGTAGTTCAGCACATTTTCCGGGTTATGTATTCCTAATTATCTGTTGTCTGGTCTTACAACTTCTAATTTGCAGCAAGCCTGCAAATAACAATGGGAATTTTGCTCATTTGTTTGGCTTTTTTGTAGTTAGTAGAATTTCACGTCCAGGATCAGTTTTAGATGGTAAAACAACACTGTGCCTAGAATCTACAAGCAAATGTTTCCATATAATATCCTGTCACTTCGTGTTATTCTTGAATTCAGCAAATAGCTCTGTGTGTGTGTGTGTGTGTGTGTGTGTGTGTGTGTGTGTGTGTGTGTGTGTGTGTGTGTGTGTGTGTGTGTGTGTGTGTGTGTGTGGCAGTGGGTTTGTTCCAGTGGAAAGAGTTTACTGCTGCTGCTTTCTGGAACTCTAGTCTAACACTCAATAAAAAACAGCTGGATACAAACATGAACGTGCACTTACTTAAACATATACGCATGTGTGCACACACACACACACACACACACACACACACACACACACACACACACACACACACATGTGTACACTGTCACACATAATAAAGTAGCAATTCACAGTTCACTGCGAGCCATAGCCATCAAGACACACTCAGAAAACTTTCCATTAATATTGACTAAAAAAGTAAGTCAGCACCTCTTACAGTGTACCAGATTGAGTGCTTTCAGTTGGTACGCTGAATATTCCCTAAGCTCCTTGCACACTTTTGTGAGATTGATCATGTTTCCCTCACTGTCTGTGTTAAACTGTGGCTTTTTTCTGAGCTTTTGGTACAATGTGTCTACAGCAGTATAATGCAGGTTTTTAACAATCCTCTCCTGTGTTAGTCTATGACCTGCTGGTGTCTCCAGACTGCCTGCCAGACTTGCTCCAAGGAAGCCTGAAGAACAAAGGGCGAGATGAGGCTTTCCTCCTCTCTTCCTTCAGGCTCCAGAGCAAGGCCCCCACGTCTCTGTACAGTGTCATCAACCCCAAAGACAACACCAAGTACCTGGAGCTCAGCGTGCAGGCCAAACTAAGCAAGGGTGAATTATTCCACTAACACATATAACGGTGTCTGTGACAACTACTTAAACAGACTACATTATCAGAGTTTTAACTTGTGTTCTCTTGCTGCCTATCTCTTCCTTTCTGTCCGCTCTTTTTTTTCTCCTCTGTCTTTCAATCTTGCTTCCCTCCTTCTCTAGTGACCATTCGTTTCCAGAAGACCGACGGTAGATTAGGCACAACCAGTTTCAACCACGCTTCCCTGGCAGATGGCCGAGATCACCATGTGATGCTACATGCCAGAGGTCTACAGGGCGGTCCACCTCGCCTCAACATCTATGTAGACTGCAGACTGGCACACACTTTGGATGATCTGCCGGCTGCGTTTGGTTCACTCCCCCCTGGTCCCAACAAGGTGGCCCTCAGGACCCTGCAGTCGAGTGGACAGGTGAATAAGAGGTTTACAGTTGAGAGTAATTACACATTTGACTGCAGAGATATGCTGCATAGAAACAAAAGTAGTAAAGTCCCAATATTACAGTGTAAATATGAATATTGTTTGAGTAGTGCAACAACTTAAAGGACATATGCCACATGCATTTCAGGATGAACTGACAGACTTGAAACTGGTGATAGAGGACACCATAGATAATGTGGCGACTCTGCAGGACTGCAGCGTGGATCAACGTGAATCTCTGCAGCTGCTGAGTGAGAACAGATTGCAACTGACTGTCTGACATCACCTGGCAAACACATGCAGTCTTTTAAACTGGTATACCGGTATGTTTGATGTGTATCTAATTCTCAAATTCTTATTTGCAAAATGACCTCAGGTATCCAGGGAGGCAGCACGGCACACGACCAGGCCACCATGCAGGAGCTGAAGAGCATGTTATCTGAGATGAAGCAACTGCTCAACCAGCAGGTAACGCAGTTCATGTCATCCCAGTCTTGTGTGTCTTGGGCGAGTAACTCCTGATGGAATGGGAAAACACCAAATTTTAAAATGATCGATGAGATGATTTGGATAATCAATAAAAGCACCATAGTATTTCAACATAAAGTTCTAGTCCAGTCATTTGATAATGTTGTTTACCAACGTTGTGGTTGCTTTTAAAAACCAGGTTGATGCTGAGATGAAATAAATAAAAAATAAAAAACATTTGGAATTTCCTTTTTTCTTTGGGATAAGATTGGTTTTGCAATAAAATCAGCAATTTGGTATATAAAGTGAGAATCCAGACTGTGAGGACCTGCTGGAGCTCTTTTGTTTTTTAAGACTTTATGTAACTTCAGCAACAGACAGCTGAGGAAAAGCAAAATCTACTTCAGCAGCAGATAGAAGTGGATGATTTTAGATGCTCATTTAAAGCAGAGGATTTGTTCGGAGATAAGGCATCAAACAGGGAGCCTGAGGCAATAAAATGCTTGTTATATAGTTCGGCATCTCAGACTTGTCAGACACACTGAGAGAATCCTTTATATAAGGAAACAGATCCACCAGAGCTGGCCTGAGCAGACACACTTTTAATAGATTTTCAAAACTTCTGAGTCTCATCCAGGTTTTGGTATTGAAACATAAGATTCTGATTTATCTCCAGTGATATACACTGTGAAGTAATAACACAATTACCCAATCTTACACAGTTTGTCCTGACTAACAGTCTTCACTCTGTTTCTTTCTCTTTAAGATTAAGGAGACAACCTTTCTGAGGAATACCATTACAGAGTGTCTTGCCTGTGGTAAGAAATCCCAAAACTCTGATCATTTTACATTATTTAGAGTATTTAGACACTACTGAAAAAGTGACATTTCAACCAGGTGCTTTTATATCTGTCTATGTGTGCCCACAGGTCTCGGGGGCAATCCAACCATCACAGGTCCAGCTCCAAGCCCTAGGCAGCCTCAGCCTCTGACGCAGTGCCCACCTGGCACCTGTTTCAGACAGAACATGTGCATCCCCTCAGAGTCAGGGGGTTTCCAGTGTGCCCCCTGTCCTGATGGATTTACAGGAGACGGGGTGCACTGTGACGACGTAGATGAAGTATGGATTATGTGTTTCTTGGTGTGCATGCGTCTCTGAAAGCCAGTAAAAGTAGCACTAATGTTTTGTGTGTCTTAGTGCCAGTTCAACCCATGTTACCCTGGTGTCCGGTGTGTGAACACTGCTCCTGGTTTTCGCTGTGAGAAATGCCCTGTGGGATACAGGGGACCAGAAATAAATGGAGTGGGAGTGTCCTATGCGAAGTCCCACAAACAGGTACAACAAACAGAACTGCTACACTGTACTGTATATACAACATTCTGTTTGAATTATTTGTGCCTGTTGGCAGAATACAAATCTGTTTTCTTGATATACTGACTTTGTTCTGTTCTTCCCAGGTGTGTGACGATATAGATGAGTGTCTGGGCCCGCCTGAGAATGGAGGTTGCACTGCCAACTCACACTGCTACAACACTATAGTAAGGCCACTGAAAGTGCTGTATGGTTATTCATCTGCTGCTATAACTCTGACTTGGGCTGTGCAATTAATTAAATTATGATCGCGATTCCGATTTTGGCTCCTAACAAACACAAAAACAACGTTATCGAGAAAAACGATTATTTTACACTTAGCTTAACCCTTTGCAAGTACACTCATATTTTGTCTTGTGTTCTGAAGGGGAATTCAAAAAGTGAAAAACGGGAAAAGTAGTAAGGGAAATTTCACAGTTCAAGGTGTTTTCACTGTTGATTTGTTTGAACTGTTTCACTATTTTTTTAAGTTCAATAAATGCAACATCTTTCCAAAAGTCAATGAGTAATCTAACCCTGACCAACAGTGTTTGTTTTGTCTACCTGCAGTCTAACTCAGATGATGACATTGTAGGAGATAGCTGTGATGACAACATAGACAGGTCACACTCTCCCATAGCAGAAGGCCCTGGTTTTTGACTCAGTATTGTCCTCACCAGGGCTCCTTCCGCTGCGGTGAGTGCAAAACTGGCTTCACAGGTGATCAAGTGAGAGGCTGCCATGGTACCAGGCTTTGCCCCAACGGTCAACCCAGCCCCTGCGACCCCAATGCCAATTGTGTTGTGGAGAGAGATGGCAGCATTAGCTGTGCGGTAAGAATTTAGAAGACACTGAAGTCATAATCAGCTGCATGCATGCATACCCTTGGATCATGAACGTTAGTCACTAACTGTTGGGCTGTTCCTAGTTATATCATTCACATAAAATGTCATGACATGACTTTTTCTTCTTGTGTGCGTGTAAGTGTGGCGTTGGTTGGGCAGGTAATGGCTATGTGTGTGGAAAGGACACAGATATTGACGCATATCCTGACAATAAGCTCCAGTGCAGAGACACCAACTGTGAGCAGGTACTCATTTCTACATCTCCTAACCTCTCTTGGAATTAATTCATGCTAGTGTTATAAATTAATGTTGTGTGTTTTACTGTGTTGTTTCCAGGATAACTGTGTGTTTGTGCCAAACTCTGGCCAAGAGGATGCAGACAGGGACGGGATGGGTGACTCCTGTGATGATGATGCAGACAGCGATGGCATTATTAACATAGATGTAGGTAACTTTACTCCACAGGACCAACATACAATGAACTCTCACAAATTTGGGTGGGTGCTAACATTTTTATGAACAGGATTTTAACTCTCTCACTTGAGCTTATGCACTATGCAGTAAACCTATTTTTTTCTGTTTTAGGACAACTGCTGGCTCGTTCCTAATGTGGACCAAAGGAACAGCGATAAGGATCTCCATGGCGATGCCTGTGACAACTGCAGAACAGTCGATAACCCCTTACAGAGGGATACCGATCAGGACGGGCTGGGAGATGAATGTGATGATGATATGGATGGGGACGGTAAGCGTGTTTGTTATTATGTAACAGTCAAATAATTGTTATAGTCACATAGTTTTGTGATTGCTGGACATTACTGGGTGTAATTAGAGGGGCATTTTTTGTAAATGGTCACATTGGCTGAAATGGTTGGATGGTCATTACTGTGGGAGGTGTAGTTACTGGACCATTACTGCTTTTATTGCATCAATTAGAGGTAATACATTTAAAAATACATTGTGAAACCAAGTGGCTGATAATCGCATTAAACAACGGCTGTGCAATCCTGTTTGGTGGAAAATGTGGCGATTTTTGTTGCGTTCACTGGACTGGCAGCAATTTATCTGTTCAAAACAGCCTCCTGGTCTTTTTTGTGTCTGTTTCCAATACACATCCTGTACAAGTTAGATCATTGGCTTTCAGGGAAACAAGTCAAGCCTTATTAAGCCTTACTAAAAAAAACTGTGTTAAATGTTAAAATGTTCCAACTAGAATCGTGTTTTCTCACAAACCTTCCTCACACACTTCACTTGATTGCCCTTTTAGAGCACTTCTCATTTGTTCCACAGTTTAAACTTCTTGCCTTTGTGTGTGCTTGCATGTTTACCTATATATGCTTACGCACATTGCATGTTTAGGCTCTGTTTGGTGACCCATGTCATTTTGTTAGAGCTCCAACATCTTGATCATTTGGTTATGTCTTTAACTCCAAGGCTGGATTGCTAAGCGCTTGGTCATGTCCGTTCCGTCTCTAAAAGCATTTTTCCACGGTAAGCCTCAGCCAGGCATTGAAGGCCACTGGAAACTATTTCACCTTCGTCTTCCACAAACACTGCCATCTGGTGATCTATTTGACAGACCTTGTCTGTAGGCTGCGTTCTGTCATGCTTTTTTGATTTTCCTGCCAACACTTTTACGCATGACGCAGAAATAAAAGTGCTGAGTTTATGTTCGTTTGAAGGTTTGAAGAATATTCTTGACAACTGCCAGCGAGTCCCCAATGTAGACCAGAAAGACGGAGACAACGATGGGGTGGGAGATGCCTGTGACAGCTGTCCAGACATGGCCAATCCTAACCAGGTAACAAACCAAACAATAACCTGAAGAAGATGAATCTGCTGCCATAACTCTGACTAGGGCTGTGCAATTAATTTAATTATGATCGCGATTTCGATTTTGGCTCCTAACGATCACAAAAATAATGTTATTGAGAAAAACGATGATTTTACACTTAGCTTAACCATTTGCAATTACACTCATATTTTGTCTTGTGTTCTGAAGGAGAATTCAAAAAGGTGAAAAGTGAAAAACGGGAAAAGTAGTAAGGGAAATTTCACAGTTCAAGGTGTTTTCACTGTTGATTTGTTGGAACTGTTTCACTTTTTTTTAAGTTCAATAAATGCAACATCTTTCCAAAAGTCAATGAGTAATCTAACTCTGACCAACAGTGTTTGTTTTGTCTACCTGCAGTCTGACTCAGATGATGACCTTGTAGGAGATAGCTGTGATGACAACATAGACAGGTAGAGCCCACTTTCATGACCTGTGGCATGAATGTGTATAAAGATGTAAAACGTTTTGTTTTACCTGCTCTACCTCCTCTTTGTCAGTGATGGCGACGGACACCAGAACACAAAAGACAACTGTCCCACAATCATCAACTCCTCTCAGTTGGACACTGACAAGGATGGAATGGTCTTCATACTTTATTTTATTTAATGCATCATATTTAATTAATTCTTCTCACGTATGCTGAGCTACAGATGGCTCTGTGTTTACACTACACCAAATGTGCTATTTTATCTTGATAGGGAGATGAATGTGACGACGACGACGATAACGACGGAATACTGGACGATGATGACAACTGCAGACTAGTTCCCAACCCAGACCAAAAGGACACAGATAGTTAGTATCACTTCACGTTTGTCCCTTGGTGCTTACATGCATGTGTACGTTGTACAGTGAGTATTTGTTCCTGCTGTGTTGTCCCTGAGCTGTGTCCTTGTAATTCAGATAACAGAGTTGGAGACGCATGCGAAGGAGATTTTGACAAAGACAACGTCATCGACATAATCGACCACTGTCCAGAGAATGCTGAGGTCACCCTGACCGACTTCAGAGCCTATCAGACCGTAGTGCTGGATCCAGAGGGGGACTCTCAGATTGACCCCAACTGGGTGGTCCTCAATCAGGTAAACAATAGCCAGAGTTCAAACCCCTTCTCTAGCTAACCTCTGTTACTGTATTACAGTAGTCTATATGGACAAAGTTTCATTTCCGGGATTGTTCAAGTGCCGGCGGAAATTCCGCTGGTTGTCCCTCATTTCGTCCAGATGTCCGTTACCTTCCGCTTTCTTTGTGTTGGCATTTTAAACTCCGGTGGATTTATGAGGACTATGGTTAACTGCTCCTCAGGTCACTGCAGGGTAAATCGAGACAGCTAGCTAGACTATCTGTCCAATCTGAGTTTTCTGTTGCACGACTAAAACAACTTTTGAACATACACGTTTTGCAGTAGGCCTGTATGATTAATCATCGCGATCTAAATTCGCCCCTGTTCGCGATTTAATTTTTAAATGACTTAACTGATTAAATGATTTTTTATGTATTTTTTGGGCCATTTTCGGCCTTTATTTTGATAGGACAGCTGAAGACAGCAGTTAAAGAGTGTGCTAAGAAATCATTCTGTTTTTGATACTGTACTTAAATTGGCAATTGACAAACTCCATTTCTCTAGAGACTGAAGCTGTAGCTGCAGCATGTTGGTTGACATGTTTTAATTATGTAAAGACATGTTCAAGGAGTTCAGATAGAGCCTGTATCAGGGCCATATTTAGTTCAATGTGTTATATGTCACTATTTTTGGTAGCCTACTGTACTTAAATGGTCAGTATGTACTTTATTTTCTTTATTCATTGAAGCCTCTATGTTTACAGGCTTGTGGTGATGCGCTATAGGTGCCAAAATAAATCTGTTTGGTACTGCCAATTTGTTTTGTTTTGTCATGGTTCATGTGTGCAATAAACATTACACTTCGTGAGAATCGTGCAGGCCTATTTTGCAGCGGCACCGGGGCTCCGTCCGGTGCTTAGCGCTGCCCAAGACAATTGTGATTGGTTTAAAGAAATGCCAATAAACCAGAGCACATTTTTTTCCTCCGTAGCACTGTGGAGGAAGGTCTGGCGATGCAAGACTAGTATTACAGTTTCTTTTTCAAGTCTTTGAATAAAGTTCATACCTTGTCCGTCCATATTCTATACAAAATGAGGATAGTACTGTACTGGATAGTAAAATTTGATCACCTGTTCATTTTAATGCGAGATAAAACTACAATTATTATGTTAGTATTCATCAACAACATATCTAATGAGTCCCGTAATACTAGAAATAAAGTGAAGCTACTCTCTCTTGTCCTGACAGGGCATGGAGATAGTTCAGACGATGAACTCTGACCCTGGCCTTGCTGTAGGTAAGCACAGAGTACCTTCATACTGCCTGATCCCCATCCGTTTTAACAATAGAATATTTTCCATCTTCTTCAATGTGTTTTTTGTCAGCCTGTTCCCTAATAGGTTGTGAATTTCTTCTTAACTGTCCACATCTGTAGGCTACAAAGCGTTCAGTGGGGTTGACTTTGAGGGAACATTCCACGTGAACACAATGACGGACGATGACTATGCCGGCTTCATCTTCGGATACCAGGACTCCTCCTCCTTCTACGTGGTGATGTGGAAACAGACAGAACAAACCTACTGGCAGGCTGCACCCTTCAGAGCCGTCGCTGAGCCGGGAATACAACTCAAGGTAAATGGCTGCATTGATATACACACTCACGCCGATGACGGCAAGCTACCGTGCAAGTTGCATGCCTGACCATCAGGAGCAATTTGGGGATAGATGTCTTGCCCAAGGACAGGTGGGCAGAAGCCATAGCTGGGGGAAGTGTATTTACTCTCATTGTGTTATTTTCCCTCTCTTATGCTATCTGGCATCACTAGGTTGTGAAGTCAAAGACAGGTCCGGGTGAGTATCTGAGGAACTCCCTCTGGCACACAGGACACACCCCTGATCAGGTCCGTCTCCTGTGGAAAGACCCGAGGAACGTTGGCTGGAAGGACAAGGTGTCCTACCGCTGGTTCCTCCAGCACAGACCACAGGTTGGATACATCAGGTACAAACACCAGGACACACACCAACGCTCAACAGACACACTCATACTGTGTGAACTGACTGAACTTAGACTGAACACACACACATCACCTTGTGTGTGAACCAGGGCTCGCTTCTTTGAGGGTCCAAAGCTGGTGGCGGATACAGAGGTGATCATTGACACCAGTATGAGAGGCGGGAGACTGGGCGTGTTCTGCTTCTCTCAGGAAAATATCATCTGGTCCAATCTGAAGTACCGTTGCAACGGTGAGTGTCTGTAAGTTAAAGGCAGTCCAGTCAGCTACATAAACTTAAGTATGCCTATGAGTTTCTTTTTCTTCCTCATCCCCATAGACACTATTCCTGCTGACTACGAGGATCACCATGCCCAGAACACAGAGTGAAGCCAGAGGAGGGAAGTGATCCACCAAGGAAACAACTTGAGCCCTGCTGAAAACATGTATGTAAGGAGTAGAGCTGCAGATGAGAACAAAGAGGAAGAGGACATGAGTTAGAGAAAGAAAGATGAATGTAAGAGGGAACATGATCGACAGTTTTGGTGATGGTATTTTAACTTTGTCATTCAAATGAGAGGATTGGGCATTATACACTTTAATTATGTGTAACTGAAGCCAGTACATTTTTGTATAAATCAGCAGGTTCTGTGTACGTTTATGCAATATCTCAAATGCAATAATCAGCATTTTAGGAATACTGTTAAATATGCAATCATGTTTTGGAATATGTTGCAAGTACAATAAAATTCTGAGCATTTAAGAAAATAAAAGCAGGTTCTATGTCGTTTGTTTTACATAAGATCAGTAAATAAAGACACCACATGGCATTCAATGGAGTTTTATTGAAATAGTGTGAACAATGAACTGCATGGCACCCACATCTTTATATTTCAAACACACTACTTGGTCCAAATAAGTGTCCCTGTATGTTATGGTAGTACACAGCCTTCACAGTGGGTCCTGCTATCTGATTTAGGATATTTTTATTTATTTTTTTAAATCAAAGCTGCAGAGCACCATTTATTTTCTACATTCATACCAATAGCTAAATGCAGAAATGTTTCCAAAAAAAATAAGTCACAATTTGCTTTCCACAGAATTCAAGCCAAAATGTACGTACATTTTAAGTTATTGTAAAACAAAAAAAGGACAATGATTTATTGATGAATGAGAAACAAATGACTTGCAGTTAACAATGCGCAATAAATTGTATTTTAATACAATACAACAGAAATCTGTTACACAGGTAACAAACAAGTGAAGGTCTTTGTGTGAATTTCCTTTTGGCAGTAAACCCAACATCCAGTGTTGAATAACTCTAATAAAAGCACTTATGCTACTTATTCTGACCACCATTATGAGCTGACACACGTAACAAAAGCCTTTATAACTGTACAGAAAACAGCTGATTCAAGTGTCTGTGTGTGCATGCAAATACATAATGTTCTCAGTTATATTATTCTCTGTAACTGACCAAACAATTGTGATACTGTAGTTTGTTGTTTTCTGACATCTACCTTTGGCAAACGTTTCTCATCTGTTTCACTGCAGCTCTTCCAGAGAGGCGGCACTCCACTAACGTCACTCTTACATAAGGCAGGTTGATTTGAGGAGCACTGCCCTGTACAACAACAACGATGACTGGAAATGTTGTACAGATGACAGGGATTTTCCTAAGAAAAAATCTGGCTCAAATGGAGCACTAACAATAATAAAATCTGAAACATCCTTGAAATCTAAGTGGAAACTTCACAACACTGGGTATAATATTGAAAAGACTTGTTCCTTTGCATAGAAAACTTCTACAAAAAGGGAGCGATTTAACAAAGCACAAACATATACAGCTTACATGTGAGCCTGAGAGATGAGTTTTTAAACAGAGTCGGGGACAAATCTACTTCAATTTACACCACAGTTCTTCATAAATGATTTCTGATTACTTAAGACATACTTAAATAAATACAATTTATCTTGTAATATCTCTAACCTGAAATACATTTGTCCCAAAACTTTGCTACAACTTTATGGTCCAACTGTACAGAACTGAAATGCCTGGCTGAGATTAAAAGTGAGAATCCAAGTAGGAAATACAAAATATGCTTTCAAATCTGAAATTATGAAGGAATCTATAGGGAACAAACTCTTATCATGTTTCACAATGTAACTCAACTCCCATGATTCTTTATGTACTCTCAAATCTGTAAGTAATACAAAACTCCATGAGTAAGTGGTAGTAAAAGATAACAAAATTACCATCAACGTATTAACAGCTTAACATTGTAAAACGAAGTAAAATAAACACTAGCATATACAAAACAAAAGGCAACAGATATTCCTCCATTCCAAACACTGAGGGTAGTGTAGGGTTGTGTTTCAAGGTAAAGTGGGAAGGGGGGGGGGGCTGGTCCCTTGGCTCAGCGTGCGAGCCTCTGCCTGGCCACATCCCAAGAATCAGAGTAGCCTGACTCTAGCGTAGTGGCGGGTGTCCTAGGCCTCAAAGCGCCTCGGGCAGACCATGGGAGCGAAAAGGGTCCACATGTAGAGGAACAGACAGACCCAGCAGGAAACCATCTTGATCCAGAACACTGACCAGCTCCCGTCCAACAGCTTCTCAATCTTATGGTTATCATAACTGCAGAAGTAAGCACACAGTGAGAGAACTGAGCAAATACACAGGACTCATCAGCAGTTAAATTGCTCTATTATGTACATCAGCTGGATGCTAACTTTTTGAGGAATGGCAGATAGCAGTAGGTTCTTTTTTTCCTCTGCAGCCAAAATAAAGGCTATAAGAGCGAGGAGAATGAACCAAAACAGTAAATCATGCAATGACATGTCAAAATCAGGATAGATTTCAATCACCATTATTTTAGCTATTTCATACCTGAAACAAAGTAAAATATTGACTCATCAAGTATTTTGTATCTGGCATCAAACACATCCTGCACATACGGATATATTTCTCTCAGTTGACTTCATCCTTTGATGGGATGATTCTCTATATACATTGCAAATGATGCACTGCCTCTGGCTATGAAATCAGTTTTCAAGTTGGTTATTAGTGAACAATGTGAGGTCTGCTTAGTTCAGTCTGATCCTCCACAGTAACTGGTGTACATAAGCATACCCAAGCATTGTACCACAAACAGAGCATCACTCACTGGAACCAGTTGGTGACGGTCATCATGACATAGAGGGATCCCAGGAAGAAGACAGAATGGAAGTAGGAGTAGCTGTAGATGGTTGCCTCTCTTTCATCATACACCACGTTCTGGCCTCCACCAGTATTCTCCTCATCATAATCATCTAAAAAAAATGCACATTAAATGATGCAAAGAGGACGCGGGTGAGGGACACTTAATGTGAAAATACATGCAATTATTGCTGCATTGTTGCATTATATGCAACTCCCAAATAGAATATGTGTATGCGTGGTGATATATTTCTAGTGGATATATCGGCCAACATATAACGGTGTTTACATATTTCCAGCAGGGGGCAATGTCAGCCTACCCCCAATTCCACCTTCATGCTGGTCCTGCTTCACTGTGTCATACTACCCTCCTAGTAACAGTGACATCATCTTTGTTTACTGACCAATACTTTCTCACCATCCTCAATCTGGCTGAGGAATAGCAATGAGCAAAGCCCCTCTGTGTGCAAACACTACGGCTGGGGACATACGCATACACACTGAACAGGGTGGAGAGAGGGGGAGGGGAAAAAAACAAGACATGACAGCGAGGGGAAATTATTTGACTTTCCTCACCTGTGTCATCTCCAAAACAGAAACAGCAGCGAGCTCTCTGCAGGATAAAGAAAAACATACATGTTACAACCAAACTGGAATAGACACACACATTATGTCTCTTGGGCCTAATTTGTTTAATTTGATAAGGATGTCTAATTGGGAGTGTCTGGTCAGTGTGGGTTTTAAGTCCTGTTAATCTGTTTAACCAGTTTGCATATTTAATTAACCCACACACCTAGTGACATCTGAAAATGTCTGCGTTTACCTCAGCCTCTGGCTCACTGTTCCTACACACTCTGAGCGCTGCAGAGCTTCGCCTGGTGGTGGACGTCAAGCTAGAGAGAGAGAGAGAGAGAGAGAGAGAGAGAGAGAGAGAGAGAGAGAGAGAGAGAGATATATATATATATATATAGAGGTAAATGAATTGCTGCAACAGTCTAATTCCCTCTCCTTCGGTGAACGACCACAAGAGAGACATGATGCCTCCACTTGATGGGAAACACATGTGAACAAACACAAAAAGCCATAGTTCTCATCTCTCACACCCTTAGCTGAGCCACAGCCAATCCATGCACTGCCTCTCCAGAGTCACAGCCAATCCAAACTACCCTGTCTCTGTCTCTACAGCCTGCCATGAAATACATTCATTTTATTCCACATTACTTAAAACAGAGCTGCTGTTAATGGGCTTGGATTGTAGCCTTTACATATTCTCTCAACTCTTTGAATTTAATGATAAATCACTAAAAATAGATATATTATAGGGAAACTTGGCTTGTATTTGTCTAGAAATTTAGATCAGGAAAAAGGAGAAGCAAGAGGTGTGTGTGCGTGTGTGTGTGTCTTACCAAGAGTAAAGAATGCAGCCAAACAGGATAACCGTCCCAAAAATGGTGACAATCTTCTTGTCGCTCTCCGTTCCAGCGTTTAAGGGAAACACGCACACGGTTGTGTTCACACCATTTCTTTCCACCACTAGTCAGAAAGAATGTGCAGACAGAGATGAATGAGGCCAAAGAAGGAGTAGAGGGAGTATTATAGGGAGTAGGGAGATTGCAAAAGATGCTGTGAATGTGTGTGTATTTTGGCACAGTGTTAGCAGTATCAAGAGCAGGAGGCGAAGGGAAAATGGAGACAACCTGATAGTACGACATACAGTAAGTACAAAAACACCAACAGCCTCACTAACAGTACAGTTAGTACTTGAGTGTTACTTAGGAGGCACGTGCTGATATTAAATATTTATGGTAAGATTATCTTCACAATAGTATCTCAGCATAGACTATTATCTTGACAGTGACTATGGAAATATGAGTGCTGTAGGGATGAAAAAAGTACCTCAGAGTCTACAGAGTAATTTGTTTTAAGAATTACAAATTTCTCTAAAGCTTTCAATTAAACATTTTATCTTTATCAGAGAGATTTTGATGCCTCTTCTGAGACAGGCCTCATATGTATTGCGTTTGGTTTATGTTTCTTACTCTTGAGTGTAACACAACATTTCACAGAACAGATGTGCAGAATTCCTCATCCATTATGATAAAATTGAACACTTGACTGTCAAATCTGTGTCCTCAACAGAAGGTAGAACAGAACAGAAATAACACTATAATAATAATAATAATAATAATAATAATAATAATAATAATAATAATAATAATAATAATAATAATAATAATAATACATTTTTGTTTTGGCTTCTGAGCAAGAGGTGTTCCCATATTCTTAAAGTGTCTGTTTTATTGTCTCAATTATTATTGGTTTACTATAATAAACTTTTGATTATGTTTCCATGTGACAGTGTGCAGCTGTGTGAATGCCAGCCTGGTAGATTTATTTATTAATCTTCCATACAGAGCGGTCATGTATTACATGGTGTTTGCTGCAGCATTAAGCATTAATTAGCCTAACCAATGACTCAGTATAAATAATACCTGTTGATCTAAGCTGATACGCAACCATGTCTGTGACTACTTTGTGGAGATGGGTGTCTGTTCATACTCACTCTCTTTTGGTTTGCTGGAGAAGGCTGAGAAGGTGAGGTACATGACGTACACACTGATGACTCCTGGCTGCAGCAGACCTGATGTGGGCTGCACTGCAGGGACACAAAGGTTAATAAAGGATGTAATTATCACTGGCTAAACTGACAGAGATTCCTGAGTTGGCGCAAATGTATTTTACAAAACAAGACTGTAAGTATTATAGAAACAGTCTTACTTATCGCTACTGTGCATGAGTTTCGAATGTGTTGCTATTTGTGAATTACTCTTTGTGACAAGCCAGGCAGCTTTCTACAAAAAGCATCTAAATGCAAATGCTTGTATTTTCATTTGTATTACACAGTCAAACGAGCTTATAAGTACAGGTCCTTACATTTCTGTATGCATGGGGAGATGGCCAACAGGGAGACGATGAAGCACAGGCTGCCGTTGATGCCCAGGAAGATCTTGTTAAGTAAACAGGCCTCGGGGTCGGTGTAGAACACACCCATGAACACCAAGGCTGCTACCGCACCACTGAACAGCATCAGAGTTACAAAGGCCAAAGCGGCGTACCACAGGCGATTATACTTCACTCCTGAATTCCTGCAGACAGAAAGAGAGAGGGAAGGAGAGACAGAAAAGCAGACAGCAGAAAGGAAAAAAACAAACACAACATGAACATGAGATCAAGTGACCGGGGGAAAACAAGCAAAGAAAGCGGACACAGGAGCGATTGGCCTAAAGAAAAAGTCAAAGAAAGAGGAAGTTATGTTTGGTGGTGAGTTATTTTCTGCACCCTGAGGAGATAATAAGACAGGTTTATGGGTGCTTAAGTGCTTTCACATGGTGTGGAAATTAAAGGTTTTATAAAAAATTGGTGACAAGTGCACATAGCAATACACATTCATTGGTTACCAAACCATTAAAAGTTTTTGAAACAATCCGCTGTGGTATGTGTGTGTCTGAATGGGAAGGGAAGGGGAAACTGAGTGCACGCTCCTAAACCATATGCATCCTGTGGATCTGCAGTGTCGGTCGGCCTGCTGCCAAACCTCCCCACCACCCACAAAAACACAAAGCTACATGAACCATGCACAGAAGAATACATCCCACCCTCTGAGTTTCTCAAGATCAAATAAAAAGCACTGCACTGCTCCTATTCACAGTGTGTTCATGCTTACGTAAGCGAGCTGGGACAAGAGAAAGGAGCACACAGAAGACAGGTTTCTCTCACCAGTTTGTGTTCCATCTGTGTGCAAACTCCACCAACATCATGAGCTGGATCAGCAGGAAAAAGAACCCGCCAGCTGCTCCTATGTAGCGCCACACTGTGGCATTGAACAGAAGAAAAGACAGGGAAATTGTTTTAGAGAGGAGAAGACCTAACAGCAGATATATGTGACCTGTTGCACACAGATTATACTCAAACTACAGAAAAGATGGCAGGGTCATTTTAGAAGATTGTGTGGAAGGCAGTGTATTTGAGTGAGCTTGGAAAATGATGCGGCTTATAAAAGAAAATTGCAATATTTGGTAATTCCTTTGTTTCCAACCTTTTGCTGCCATTGAGGTGGATATACTAATGATGTGAATATATGACAGAATATATTATGAATATCATCTTTAAAAAATAATTATAGCACTAGTCTCTTTACCTTCCAGAAAGGTTTCCTGACCCGGGATGAAGAAGGCACCAGCGCAGCACGCCACCAGCACAATAAACTTCAGCAACCAGAACCTGATATGTAAAGCACAACATTGAGGGTCGTACATTGAAAAATGGATACACAAAATGGAAATGAAATACAAAACAATGACTCCTGACAGAACAGCCTCAGCGTGGGAATTTTGATGGATAGTGTGAAAGAGAAATGCAAGAAATACAATGTGTCAATTCAGAACATATAGTATAAGGAATCCAAAAATACTCAGAAATAAATACTGCAGGATAAGATCTGGTGTTCAGGTGCCTATGTTTATGTTCAGGAAACTATTCAGAGATCACTTGTTATGTTGCAGGATAATGTTCTTTTACCATTTACACTCAGAGATACTTAACAGTCTTAACTATTGCCAGTGTTAATGAAAACCTGCTTGTGAGAAATAAACCTACCTGCAGTCAAAAGTTTGAATTTTGTTTGGCTTTTGCTTTGGTGTCAGCAGCCGAGCACTGCAATTTTAAGGTTCCAGCTAGATATAATAGATTAATGTAAATTATTTAATGGCTGACAGGGTGAAAGGTGGACAGAAAGAGGAACAAGGCCTTCTTACCCGTTATGCACAGCCGCCCTGCAGCCTGTGCTGTTGTTGACTCGTATGGTGAAGAAAGCGAAAAATAAGAAGAAGCAGGCCATGCCGAAGCACACCTTGTAGACGGCAGTGTAGCCAACCAGAGTTTTGCAGTTCTCCCCTGCATTCATCCTCTCACACAACTCACTGTAGAAGGGGATCTGATTGACAAAATCACAAACCCAAAACACAGATTAGATCATTATGGTGTTGACAACCCCCCACCTCTGCTCATGTTTGTCTAGTACGCCTCAGAGAAAAGGCCCAATGGCATCTATTCTGAGTGTCACACTTCTAAAGGAGCAGAAAGAGAGAACAGGCAGCAACAACAACCCCTCTTTCTCTCCATGAAGCCCTCTTTCATCCCTCGTTCTCTACAGGCTGTTAGAGGGGCCTTACAACTAACTGTCAGTGTACACAAACAAAAGACACAGATGAATAAATTAACCGCCTTTTGTCAGCAAGTCAGAGGGATTGGGAAGAGTGAAAAGCAGAGAGAGCACGAGCAAGAGAGAAAGACTGGGAGATCGGTCTTAAAATAAATTTCCCAAAATGTATTTCGACCAGTCAGAAAAGTTCTAAGGATTTTGCTGTGGCCTTCAACAGGAAATTGGAAGTGCTTCGGTGGCTCATTGCCAACAGAAGAGACGGCCTTTGAAATGATCACCACAGAATGGAGGCTCACATATCTGTTCCCTTCTCTGATGCACCCTTGGCTGTGTGAATCAAGTCAAATACATGAGCTGTTTTTCAAACAGCAGTCATTTTTTGAGAGAACTACAGATATTTACTTTTAGATAATAAATGGTTTGACTTGGCGTTACTAGTTATTGGCAGAGTATTTTGGTCCTTGAGGTTGTACACATGGGTGAGATGCCAGTGGATTGAGTTGTCATATCCTCAGTGTGTAGCACAGTCCAGAGCCAGATCACAACATAGAGTAAAAAGCCCATTTTGGAGCTTTTGTCTCATGTTGAGGACCTTTTTAGCATGTCCATGGTGTCGTGATTAAGAAAGACGGGGGGCGGCTGTTTCAGACAGCTGTAAATCGCTTGAAAAAAGACCAGCACTCTCATACGCACAATGGCTGCTCTCTTAGCCGGGACTTCCCACTGGGCTCAGTGTGTGACTGGCAGTGTGCGTGTGTGTATATATATATATATATATATATATATATATATATGTGTGTGTGTGTGTGTGTGTGTGTGTGTGTGTGTAACTCAGCAGGCTTTGCGTGGGGCTATCAGAGGCCATTTTGTGCCTGGATGGGTCTTTTACAGGGTTGTCCTCTCACAAGGAGGCAGACAGTTGGGAGTCGTTTTAATACCGTACAGTAGACATTGCTTGAAAGAGAAAAGAAATAGCAGCAGATGATTGGTAGAAAAATATCTCTGTCTTCAAATAGCTCTCTCAATTGAGGAAGCTTGCAGTCATTGCCATAGTTACAGAGTCAGCTGACGTTATTCTTCCTAGTCCAGTGAATGCTGATACAGCAACTGGATTGTACCTACTGTATGGTACCTTTCAAACAGGGACATCATTTCTCAAGCTCAGATATGATAAGATACTGTATGTGTATATATCCAAATCTTATCAAGTCTTATCTCATCTTATATTCAGCTATCAATATTAACTTAGATGAAAGAGTAGGCAGGATGAGAAAGGAGATGTATCACTACAGCCTGACTCCCTCGGATAACTATATTGTAGTAGTGGCCACAGAAAGAGTCAGTCTGATAATAATCAGCATTATGATGATTCAAAGAGGTAACGTGAGGAAAAAAAAAACTCATGAAAGCTGTGAAGAACAAAAAAGAGAGCAGAAGGCCTCTTGTGCATCTTCTCCCAACTTCAGAGGCTAGGTGGGTGATTAAAAACTAAAGGCTACCAGCCTGATCTCCTGCCTACTCACCTATGGCCTTACTGCTGTGAAGATACACATGGGATCTAAAGGTGAAATAGTGGGATGTCTACTTTGCCTGTAGCAATGTTATAAATCTAGCAATGACAAGTTAACACTGGTACATTCTCTGAAATGTTATTCTGTTTACACCACAGAGCTAAAGATAAAGGCTGGCTCACCTGACAATGTGACAAAATGTGTTTGTCAAATACGTTCTCTTCCCCTTTCAGTTCTGCTCCATATCAGCATGCGTTTATGCATACTGGTTTCAACTGTCTAATGACCCTCAGACCTCATTTTATGTACAGTTGCTAACTTCTGCGTAGTGAAGCCTGGGGAGAAAGTATATACGTAGCAGGAGGCCAAACGCTGTAAAAAGGTCCCAGTAATGTGTCACCCTTTAAGAACCCAAGAGGTCAGCAGGCATGTTGCTACCTACAAAACTGCACACATCGTGTGAAACTCGTGACGTGATCATCTGAGCAGGGGCCTGTTTCACAAAAGCAGAATATATAAATCCAGGATAACTGATAAATCGAGGCTTGACCTAGTCTAATCTGTGCATCCTGGCTTGGTGCGTTTCACAAAGGCCGAGCCAGGCTGAGGAGGAGCGACTAGGTCGAGCCAGGCTGAAGTAATTCAGATAGATGCGCGTCCACGGCTTTCCTCAAAAGACCGCGAGGTCGATCACAGATTTACTGATGCCAAAATGGAGACTACGCATTGTACATACTTTATACAGAGTGAGCAGCAGCTTCTTATGGAAGTATGATATCATGAAATACATTTGTATAAAAAGAAAAGAAACACGGCCGCTGTAATGAAACAGCGAGACAAGGCAGACGATTGCGGACCGACTGAATGCGTAATTGTAGCCTAAATATATACATTAACTGACAACTGCTCTGAATTGAAACCGTCATAATCATACCATTCAAGGATTAGGCTACTAATCATTTGCGCAAATTAACAGTTGTACTCTTTGCCTTAAAAGTAAGCAGAAGATAATGTTACTCAGGAAATTTAGAAAAAGATCAATTTTCTACAACGCTAGAATATGATGCGTAAATATCTCTTTCACTCTGTTTCTCCCTCTCTCTCTCATGGGCTAAAATATAAATGTCCTAAGTCATATTAACTTCCACTGCTCGCGTTTAATGCAAAGTGTACAACTGTTCGTTTTGCCAATGACAGTGACTTATTGAATGGTGTCAGTTAACAGCTGTAGTTCATAAATGGATATTTTTAGACTATCATTCAGTCTGTCCGCTATTGTCGCCACGCGTCGCGTTTTTTATGATAGAGAACGAGTTTCCTTCTCTACATATTATATGCCTTGCTCCCTGTATATATGGACATAGAAAATAAAGACACTAAAGAACTTGGACTCTAAAATCTAGAAACTATGAAGATAATTAAGTGATAAATTCCATGCACACTGTAAACATGAATGGAACAGAGTGATATTCATCAGTTATTTCCCCCCAAATATAAGGTCAAAAACCATTGAGGTGTCCTCTCCCTGTTGTCATGAATGCACAGTAGCCTACATCACTAGATAGTTACTGGTCCAGTGAACTAAGACTATAATTTGGGAGGACTGTACAATTAGGATATGTTCTTAAAATTGTACAATCCTCCCAAATTATAGTTGCAGTTTACTGGACAACACAAATTGTGTGCTAAGAATGCCAAATACAATGTACATGGAAGTGAAACAAACATGATACTTATTGTTAAAGAATAAAAAAAAAAAAAAAAAATCAACCAAAATAATTCAAGGTGCATTGGTCAACTATAGAAATGTACAGCATTGTATGTATTGCCCTTAGTAACAGACTTCATTTAAAACACATTTGAAATTTGATCAGCCTTTTCTAATTATCTCAACAACTGCCATAATATATTAATTAAACTTCTAACAACAATATGAACATCAGTCTTCATACAGCAATATAACAGTAATAATGTCACATGAATAATTATAAAAATAATGGTCACAACTTTAAATAATAACAATACTTAAATGAACAGCAATATGCACCTGTTGTATTTTAATCCAGGCTGATAACAATAGGGTAAAACCACTGCTGGGTGATCAGAAAAGGCTACAGGATTAAATAAATCCTGGCTGTTAGCCTGGTCAGGAGCAGGCTAGCTGTACAGAATAAATCTCCATGGTGATTTATGTGCCTCCGCTTTCGTGAAACCGAATCAAGGCTTAATTCATCCAGGATAACTGGGAAATCCCGGCTTAATCCCTTATCTTGGTTTTGTGAAACAGGCCCCAGATCTCATAATTGAATACCAGTTTATCATCACTAAATTTAGGAAGCACTTGGCTGTTAAAGTCTTTTAGGACTGAGAGTTTCAGAACCACTGCACTCCCTCTTCATTGCAAATGACGCTGTTATGGAGCATAGATGATAGGGCTGCTCGATTAGGGAAAAAAATATAATCTCAATTACTTGGTCAATATTGAAATCACGATAATTTAACACGATTACTCGCTGACTTCTGGAAAGATGTTGTAATTATTGGACTTAAAAAACAGTGGGGAAAGTTAAATAAATCAACAGTAAAAAAAAATTGAAATTTGCCTTAATACTTTCCCTATTTAAACTTTATTTTTTCAGTTTACTTGCAAAACGTAATGATCTAAATAATAGTTTTTCTTGATTATTCTGTTTTTGCGATCATTGGGAGCCGAAATCATAATCACGATTAAATTTCGATTAATTGCACAGCCCTAATAGATGATTTTTTTCTCTGTGCTGTTTTTTCCTCTCTACCTTCATACAATTAACACTTCCAATCATAGAAAATTCAAACTCTTCAATTACATACCCAAATAAACCTGTAATGTACAGTTTCAAAAAGCGTGTACATGTGTAAATGCTGTGGGAGAGTGATACTGTGCTGTGTGTGATTTATGTACTTATGTACTTACACGGCCTCTCAACTCCTCCTCCACAGTGGGGGACATCATGATGCAACAGACGACGGTGACCAGCAGGAAGTAGAAGGCGTACATGATGCGGGTCCCTGTGGACTGTTTGATCTTGGGGCAGCAGTTACAGCAGCACGAGCAGGCCGCTGAGCCGCAGCAGCAGGCCAGCTGCACAGAGAACAATGGAGAAAAGAGAGAGAGGTGGGAAACACATTACCATATCAGTTTCAGAATTGTCCACACTGTTATAAGCCATCTGATACAGATATAAGGAATTTACAAGGCACTCGGATAAGGGAGGACCAGGGTTTGTGTGTGCATGTTGCAGCCACATCTGTCAGCTACAGGAAGGGAAAAATCCCCCAGGATCACCAAAATATGTTTGATTGAAGAAGTTAAACATACACTAATTGCAACAAAAGGCTTGTAAGAGTAAAATGAATAAGAACAAGAGCAGTGGACAAAAGATAAGAACAGAAAAAAAAGAATTTACGTCCTCTCTATTGTCAATTCAGTTAAGGCACACTAAGAAGAAGAAGAAGAAGAAAAGAAGGGAGGAACCTCAGAGGAGCAACAGGGGAGGGATTTTTCTTTCAGGATGGACAGGCATGCAATGTACACATATGGACAGAAATAGCAGTAGTAAATGACTACAGTTGGTAAAACCTTTGAAGCCCAAACCAACAAACTACAGGCACTTTAAGGCTGTGTCTATCATCTCCTTTTCATGAAACATACTTCTATCAATTCAAGGTTAAAAGTTCAATGTTACAGTATCTAAAGACATAGCGACTGTAGCAAGTAATGCTATGACCCTATAATTTAAAAAAAAAACATTATAGTAAAAGGTGCATGCCTGATTAAACACTTAAAGTAAAGCATCTAAGGTATTCTTTTTTTTTTTTCAAACATTGTTCAAAAGGTTGCAGCAATTGTGGCAAAAATGTTATGCGCAGCAGTATCTGGTGCCTTCTGGTACATGTTCATCTTTCAAGACCTTCGGCTTTCACAATCCTGGAACAGCTAATACTGCAGGTAATAATAATGCCAGAAGACAATTATGGCAATTTACTGGACAAGTGGAAACTCATAAAAGAAGACATCTGCCTGACTGTCTCTTTGCTCATTCATGGTTTCTATCAGGAGGGACAAATCCCACCCTCTCGTCCTCCACAGTGGCAGCTCGGACTCGATGTAGACAGCGAAGTCTTGTCTGAAAACACACACTCGCTTATACAGAGAGGCCTTCTCCATTTCTTCTGAAAGGCCCTCATACAAGGGGACGGTCTCATAAATACAGGCCCTGTGTTCTATTTAGGAAAGAGGAGGCTCTATAATTATACAGTATAGCGTCTTTCTGTAGCCGCCCCACCCTGCTTTTATAAGCCTCCTATTCCTCAGCCTGCAGAACACACACTGCTGTGGTGAGAGGTGAACTTCTGTTGTGGTCTACAATCGAGGTGTGGCTGTAAGGCTACATTGGTGCTGCACTGCTTGAGGGCTTACACACACCATTTTCCTTTGAATGTTCTCCCCTTATGGGATGCAACACATACTTTGCTAGTGATAAGGATAAAGGAAAGGTGCTGTGGGTTACATGCCAAGGCTGGTCTGTACATGGTTGAGTCTTTTTGAGCTCCAGTGAACCTCGTCTCTTGGTATTTCTGCCATTATGGCATTAGGTGAGAGGTAGGTGTTGTAGAGGAATTCTGTCTACTACTTCAGATTATTTCATAAAAGTCAAAATCAACGTCTCTGTGAATACAAATTTATTTTATTGTGTACGCAAGAGAAAGACTCTTACAGCAAAATTAGCACGTTGTGAGTTGTTCAAAAAATATCACCCTCAATAACCGATTCTAACAGTCTGTGCTTTGCTATCTATCCAGCTCAAGGTGAAAAAATGATAAGTATTATTACAAGTATCTGTTCCTAGGCTTCTCGGAACAAACACATTCACTTTCTCATAATACTTTCCTTAAGGAAAGGAATCTCAGTAAAATCTGCAATTCATGTTGCACATATCTTTTTGCACATGCCATCTTTGTTGTATAAATTGTTCTGTTGTACATGTTTTTTTTATATTTCAAGAACAGTACTGAAGGAGGCAAACAAGCATTTCACTGCACAATGTAGACATATACTAAGTATGTGACAAATAAAAACCTTGAAATCTTAAACTGTTACGTCATCATTTAACTAAAAGGGAGAACCAACTGGGGTATGCCACAAACAAATTATGCCCCTTGAAGCTCAAATTATTTAATGTTTTTAAGATTTTGGGGCATTTTTTGCCTTTATTAAATAGCATACAGTCATGACAGACATGAACAGAGGGTAAAGACACACGGGGAATGACATGCAACAAAGGTCCCAGGCCACACTTAAAGGGGGACATTGCAATTACATTGTCAGAGTCATACAACAAAGTCCACTAAGACGTCCCACCTTGTAGCTCAAATGTTTATTCTCCAGACCTGTAATGCATCCTAGCAAGATCAGTTCAATTTGCCTTTCAGTCATAACATTAATCTTAGCCCTTGTCTGCGAGTGTGTCTTAAGCCAGGGCCTGTAATCTGGCCAGAGTGTACTGATGTAGTAAAGCCAGTGTGCAACATTGTCTGATGTGTTGCGTTCCGCTCCAGATGCCAGTAATGTGCGTTATGCTGCAGACACGTGGATCCACACAGGCACATGGTCAGGATCAAGCCACTTCTCTGCCCACATGGCTCTGTCTCCCTGCACTCTCTGTCCAGAAGTTTCCCTGCCAGTCTTTTCTAGATCGACTTAATTGTTTTTCGCCTGGAGCTGAAGAATGGTCACCAATAGCCTTGCCTTTTTCATACGAGCTTTGTGGTATCGGTTTGCTAGTTCTCTAAACAGATTCCCATGTGAAAACAAACTCAATTATGTTTCCACCCAGTTCTCTCCAAGAGCGGAGAAAAATCAATGCTGTCTGTTGCTCTTGATACAGAAGGTAGAAATGAATGAAATCAAGAACAAAACACTCACTGCACCTTTTGGATCAGAAATGAACAGTGTGAGCACCATGATAGCATTGTAAGTAAGGAATCCATCCTTCATTTGAAGATCTGGGTTCAAGGACTTGCGATAGTATGTGTCAGTGAAACCCTCCCAACTCCAGTAGTTTATTCAAGCATGAGTAGGAATAGGTCAACATCCAAATACAAGGTTTACATGTTTTTTTTTTTTTTAAATAGGCCAAATCATACATTTGCCCTCCTCGTGCTATCTGGTTATGGGTTGTGAGCAACAAACACAAAGACGTCTTTTATGCCAGATCAAACAAAGAATAATGCTGTTTTATTCTCAATCAGGATTCAAGAATGGTGTGTCAATATCCACTTGTGGAAGTGGGCAATTAGCTCATTCACGTGCACACAATTTACCAATGCTTGAAATACCACAGATGAGTGTATGATGAAAATTCAGCCTCTGAGGCTACATGTCCATATTTCTGCTTTTATGCATACACAGACGTCTAACTTTGAATCCAAACCCAGTTTATATATGTGGCCCCTGGCCTCCATTTGAATACACACAGCTTAACAGGATAAGCCGTTTCTTTTGTCTCTGCAGCACCCACATGTCTTTCTCAATGGGCAATTAATTAAACACAACCGACTGAAAGTAAGAAGAAAAAAAAAACAGGATGATTTAAGACGTGAGGGTCTTTAGACTTCATTAGTTAGGGGGTGTTTCACCAGCGGACTGCACACAGTGAGGGGGCCAACAGCAAAATGCAGCAGAACTGATGGAGGGAGGGGGAGCCAGGAGAGGGGGATGTCTCTCCAGGAATTCAACCATACACAGATACAAAAAGAGTATCCATGGTAACCAACGCTGACCTTACCCACTTAATAGGCCATCCACCCCCCTCATCCACTGCCCGCCTGACCCACCAGCATGTCGACAGGTGGTTGGCGTGTCTGCAGCGTACACCCCTACTTCAATATCGACCCCCCACTAGCTTGTCATATTGCTCTAGCCATAGAGGCCCAAAGATCATCAATACATGCTACAGCAAACATGGCATTTTAGCCACTTGCTAGGTATACCCTGGTCTAGCTTTACCAGACTTCAAATGAGCCAAGACTCTCACTGAAGGCACCAAGCCTCACTACCCTGTGATTGCGGGACTCTCGAGAGACAAAGACTCGTCTCTTTCTCACTCAGCCTGAAGCTCTGTTTCACTCTCTCCATCTCATTTCCTCCGTCCTCCCCCACCCGGTTACTCGGAGGCTTAGTGTTGTCTTCTCTCGTGCTTCTTCCTCTTTGCCCTTTCTTTGTTATCTTCAGCTGCCCTTTACCCCAAATCGCCCTCCCCCTGTTCTAGGGTCAGGAGAAAGACGATGTTGCTCAAAGCACACACACACACACACACACACACAGGAATCAGCTTTACGTAGAGAGGATGGACAGGGCACATTACTGAGAAAACCCCCAGGAAATGAACCCAAATGACATTCAAAATGAAGCGAAGTGTTTGCAGAGACAGAGTTAGTCTGTATGACCATGGATTGTTCAAGAAGGACTGTGACCTAGTAGACCTACAGCTGGATGCTTAATCAACTACTGTGATAAAGTCCTACATGTAGACCACATCTGTGAGTTGTTTATCATAGCATTGATGATAATTACCACGTTTTTCCCCCCTGCTCCATTATCTTCCACCCTATTATCCTCAACCCAGCAGTGATGAAAAGAATTGCAGTATTTAACAAACAGGAAATGGCAAGGGTAGCCTAAATCAGACACACAGGACTCAGCACACAACCACGCAGACACAACTGCTTATGCAATACAAACAGACCAGTCGCAAAACTAGGTCACTCACTATATATCACAGAGCCAGTTAAGAGTTTTCTCCTTGAACAAATCAACCAGCCAAGCAGATGCGTCAACAATGCATCCACAGGTTGGGAATTGAGGCTATCTGACAAAATCTGGATGGAATAACTATATAAAAAAAGTACTATCAGTTGTACATGTGGAATTTGTGATTGGAGTTTTTGGCACCAAACCACAGAAACAATCGGTTCCTGATGTGGCTGACACAGATTTCCCCTCCCAAGATTTGAACAGAGGGAAAAACTTACATCAGCTGATTTGAGATGTTGATATGATGTTGATCAGTAATGACAAAGAAGCACATTTTCAGTGGGAATATATGGCAGCACAGACAAATAGAAACATGACTCACAACTGAGATAACCACTGTCAAAACAATTTGACTGGAAGAATGTGGGATAAGTATTACTTAAGGATTATAAACCTCAGGTTGATTTTAAACATCAGTGTGGCTGTTCATTCATTCATCTTTATTCCCTGTCCTACTTAACTTTAGTACATTCTGCCTTACATAGGTAGACTATGCTGTATGCTGGCTGCTTTAAAGCTGAGGGAACTCCTTTTTAGTTAGAGCTTAGTGATGGTGGCCAGTGGATAAAGCTGACCACAATGAATCATGACAGACCAACGGTTCAGACGAAACTGTAGACACTAGACACACCCTCTTATGTCAACTTACAACAATGCATAGGGTTGAACGGGTGAGGAGAAACCAGCAGAATGAAAAAAAGAGGGAAATGTGAAACAAAAAAACATTGAAACAATAAGACACAAGCAGAATCGTTCTCACACAAATGTTAGGTTGGCCCAAGCTCCAGACCGGACCGAGACCTACTCCATTTCCCCTTATGTTGTGACTGACAGCTCTACTATTGTCCATATAGCTAGGCAGCTGTATACACACAGCAAAAATGTATCACTGCTCTGTTTCCTACACAAAGGGAGGGCTTCTTTGTTTCTCTCTTGGCAAATACAGCCCCTAGCTACAACCAACAGAGAGAAACTTAAGTCCAATAGGCAGAAAATAAAAGAAACTAAACTTTGGTACAGTGAAGGGCTGAAAAACAGGGCAGCAATGAAACAATTCTGTGCAGACAAAAGAGTCAGTCACAAAAATAACCAAAGGAAACAAGAACAAGAAAACAATAACGGGAAGACAGTCAAAATATAAGGCAATATCAGATCAACAGGCACTGGCCTGTTTCACTTCCCAGTGTATTGTTTACTAGTGTGATGCTTTCTTTACGCAGAGTTGCACACAACACCGATGTGCTTTATAGCCACAGCCTTACTGTAGGCTCAACTGATACTAATGGCACCATGCAAAGAGTTGGCTGGAATTTCACACTGTTACATCAGCGCCTTCATCCCTTGCACAAAAATACTAAATTACAGAGACAAGACCTGGGAAGCTCTGAAAAGTAGGAGGTTTCTTAAGACATTATCGCTGCTGTATGACAGTTTAGAGGGAGACAAAAGAGATGAAAGATTGCCAATGGTATCCCTGTGGGAAAACAACCTCCTGCTGCTGCTGACCACAGCAAAATTCCTGAGGGGAAGCTGTAAATAGCAGACATGTCTCACATGGACACAGTTGGCCAGTAATTCTAATCGTATGACTGACCCAGAAATTTATGTTGGTGGGGACTGCTGCAGATGTTTGGTGGCCGTACTCACTAAGGCTATAGTTTTACAAGTAAAGTGATTTTACAGCTCATCAACACCTGTTTTTAGGATCCCCTGTTGCCGTGACTTCAGCAACAAGCAGTCAAACCGCCATCTGATGTGACTGATGTGTGTTTGTGGGAGTGTTGCTGGTGAACATTTAGAGATAGTTTTAACAACATTTACTGGTATGGGAATCACATTCCAGTCAGCTGGCATTCTTAAGAATTGCGGAAATCTTTTTACAGGAAATACAACGTTACACTTAACCTGCGTCAATCATGGAATGAATATTCCAAACCACAACCAATAATTAACGATACTGCCTACCAATCCCCATTTATGAAATGCTTTTGGTTATTTTGCACTACCTTGATATAGGAAAGACAGCCAAAAATGTTTAGTAAATAATGCACCGTGTACTAAAAAAAAAAAAGAGTTGTGCAACGTGAAAACACTCTTTTTGCTTGCACATTCCCAGAGACCAGGGTGCTAGTTCAGTGCTAGATGTCTTCCTGAAAGGATACATTGCTTTCTGGACCACAGTCTCTAGTGTCCTCTCGGTCCTCTAGACTCATGTAGCCTGCCAAAGTTGCCGGTTGCCATCGCTGTGCTGCTTGAAACACCCACATGGTTCCTGTCCTGTCCCACACTCGTATCCAATGCTTGCAGCACTTTGAACAAAACTCAACATTGAGCTAAAGCCTACCCCCTATTCCATCACAATATGGCATACATCCCTGATCCCACTGAGTGAGCTGCTCCCACACCATGCCTTCTCCTCTCTCCAAGTTTAACCCAAACAACGCCCACCCTCCATTTATTTTCACCTCCGAGCCAGAGGAAATTAACAGACCACACATCAATTTGGGCTACTCTAAACCTCAAGAGGGGCACATTATATGCACATTCAAAAGAAGCTAATTACAAGTTTAGACATTCATAAAGATGGCGACAAAACTAAATGGGGTGTCTGTGACAGGGATTAGCACACCACTCCAGCACAGCAACACAAAACTGTTTTTATTGTTTGCCATTCATTTTCTCTTAATCCCTCCCTGTTTCCATCATCCTGTCTTTGAAAGAACAGGAAATAGAAGTGAGCTCCTCATAGATGAGGGATGTGTCTGTGTAATTAAATTCTTGACCAGACCAGCTCAGCAGTGGTAACCCTGTGGTCAAAAACAATCTGTTGGATGAAAAAAAGACACTCAGCACTAAAGAAAGTCCTCTCTAACTTGACATATAAACTACTAGCTGCCTGTCTTATAAAGTAATTTTCATGTAATTCTGTGACTTCATATTACTTACAGCCCTCAAATAATTCAGGTACACAAACAATATAATAATCACCAATCATTTTCATTACTGACAATTTTTTTTATTAATTAATTAATCTTTTAATGTAAGAAATGTCAGAAAATCCAACAGTCCTAAAACCAAATATATTCAATTTAATATCATGGAGGACAAAGAAAACCAAAGATTTGTAATTGAGAACTTTTCAATCCATACATGATTAATCAACTAACTGTTTCAGCTCTAAAAAAGTACTTTAGTAGAATTATAATATAACTTATTGTCTATAACAAATTCAGAAAAACAAAAGATGAAACCATGACGTTTCTATTGGGTAGGCTATGTGTGACTGGTAGAAGAAGTAACGTTACTAGCTGGAAAATCGGATTGGACTGAAGTTTTTTGTCAGCTGGGGAGGCAAGTTGTTCTTCAATGGTTGAAAAAAAAAAATACAACCGTGCATTACTCAAAAGTAAGAACAACAATGAGATTCATTTCTCACTACCTAGTTATGAAGAAAACACACGTCGGAGATTTGTAAACCCACAATGTGTCACTGTTTCCATCAAACACATCTTTAAAGACGTCATGATAGCAGGTAGCCTACTGTACGTTGGCTACTCGTGCTGTGGCTGATGTTTTAGCTCGTCTCTCTTTGTCTCCTAGCGGCTATTATGGTGACAAATGTGTAATATTTTCATATTGTTAATGAGTTACGGTGGTTGACAGGGAATCACCACGACATACAACAACCGCTGACTCGCGTTAGCTGACGGTACACATATTGACACAAACAGTAAACATGACTGAAGCTGACGTTACACCTAGCATAACGCTTCACTGTAACGTTTCACTGTATCGTTTACATCCGTTGAACAACAACAACAAAAGAAACCCAGCAGTAGTATTGTTCCTCACCTGCGAGACACAACACGGAGTACACATTTTGCGAGGAGCCAATACATAAAATCCGTTTAAGAATAAGACGAGCTCGCTGCTTTCTCAATCGCTTTCTTCTTCTTCCTCCTCCACATGAAATCACCACCACCACAAGGGGAACAACGCGCCTGTCCTCCTCAAACTGCTCAGTCCTTCCACCCTGCGTGCCTGGCTGCTGCCGCCGCTGTCACCCCTCCCTGTCTCTCCTCCTTCTCCCTGTCTCTCCTCCCACTGCACATCACCAACAATAAAGCCCAACAAAAAGCTGTACTGCCTCTAGGCCATTAAGTCTAATTCTTAAAAAAATTAAAAATTAAATAATATAGGCTATAATCTATGACATACTATAACATTATAGTATTTCATTACAGATCAAAGCCTCTCACAAAGCCAGATGTCACAAAGTAATTGCAATCACTGCTGAGATCCTTAAATACATCACAGGACCATCAAGGAATATTAAGGGAATGTAAAACCCTTTTATTTTACTCTATTTTACACTATTATTAGAACAGTTAAAGAAAAAATATATACAGTTGCCTAGAGTGATCTGGAACTATAATAATAATAATAATAATGCCCCACATAATGTTAATTTCTTGACACCTATTGATAATAGGCGGTACATTTCTTATGACCTTCAAGTCTACATGAGTTGTGTCATTAAAGTCATCCACTCCTTTTGTGGAGCAGTTGTATTTTTTTGTTGTTGCAATGAAATAAAATAATTACAACAGCTGTAATAACCACCAGTATCAAAGGTAATTGGTAATGTAACAGCCTGATGTTATTCTGTCATATTCCCAAGCAGTTTACGTCTGTTTGGCATTATGTTATGGTATTTGGTCATTAACATAAAAGTGCCCAGCCCATATGGAAAACACCGGAAAATACTGTTGTGGTGGAACATTTGTCAGACATAACTTCTTACATGAACATATCTTCTGTCCCAGGTTCTTCAAATGAAATCTGCCACAAAAAAAGTACCCTGCGTAAAACACAGCTCAGTTGTTTTTGTATAATCATTCAGAAATTAACATTTTACCTAAAAGTGTAGTCCCTAATGAAATTATGACCAACAAAGTGTTCTTTATCTTCAATCTTACCCAAATCATATAAAGTCTTCAGGGAGACCTTTAAACCTAGCTAATGGTGTACCTTAACTGTACAGTAAGTGTGCACATCTTTGACTTTTGGTTAATTTCGGTTTTAAATAAGGCTCTGCACTGTAGTATTCGTGCCAAGGTCTTAATCATCCCACTGCAGATAATCTCACATGCTTATTTAGCTGATTATGACTTTGCCACAAACCCTGTGCTCATTTATCTATAAATTGCAGGAACATCTGTCTGTGTGTGTGTGTAAATGTAAATGGACTGTTTTTATATAGTGCTTTTCTAGCGCTTTAACATAGTACAGGAACCATTCACCATTCACACACATTCATACACTGTGGCCGAGGCTGCCGTACAAGGTGCCACCTGCTCATCAGATAAACATTCACACACATTTACACTCCGATGGCGCAGCATCGGGGGCAACTCGGGGTTCAGTGTCTTGCCCAAGGACACTTCGGCATGGAACCACCAACCTTCCGATTGGCAGGCGACCTCTCTACCACTTAGCCACAGCCGCCCGTGTGTGTGTGTTATGCGCATATCTCTCGAAGCGTTAGTCCGATGGATTTCAAACTTGACAGGTGTTTTGCTACGGGCACGAGTAAGTGCGGTGCCAAGTTGGACGTTGTTTGGATTAGAAATGCAAAAGGTATCGTATCGGTAAAAGAAGCACACATTGGCTTTTGCCGCTCTAGCCGCTGGCTATGGCAAGCACTTTTAACATTTAAAAGCTAAGTTTGACTATCCGGAATTAACATTGTAGATATCAACAACGTCTTTCTGACTAGTCGTAATTACATTTTGGATAGTTGGAATTGTCATTCAAGATATCTGTAACGTAATTGTGACTAGTCAAAATGACAGTTAGAGATATCTGTAATTCAGTTTTGACTAGGGAAAACTGAATTACAGATATCTGCAATGACATCATTGGAAACGACATTCAACTCATCACACATATTAAATGACAATTGCGGATATCTGTAATTCAGTTTTGACTAGACAGAATGAAAGTTAAAGATATCTCAAACGTCATTGTGACTAGTGCAAATTATTGTGCATGACATTGCTCTATTTTAGATATCAATCAGTGCTAATTACAAGTTAACAGTTAACAGGTGCTCCGCCTATGCGGGCCTAATTTGCATACAGATATCTGCAATGTCATTTTTCCTAGTCAAAACTCAAATTCAAGATATCTGTAATTACATTTTGACTAGGCAGAAATAAAGTTACAGATATCTCAAATTTCAGATATCTCTAATCAAAATTAATTTCAAGATTTCTATAACTTGATAATATCTACAATTAAATTATGACTATCCTTAACTGCAGTTTGAGATATCTACAACTCCATTTTGACTAGTCATAATTCCAGTTACACATATCTACAACGTCATTTCCCCTAGTCAAAACTTAATTTAAGATATCTCAAAATGAACATGTAGATATTTTGAATTGAGGTGAATTAAAGATATCTTGAACTGGAGTTATGACTAGTCGGAATCTAATTGTAGATATCTCAAACAGGAATTACAGATATCTACAATTCAGTTGCAGATATCCATAATTCACATAGTGGATATCCACAACTGAATTGTAGATATCTGTAATGATAAACCCCATACAAATGAACGTCAAAAGTGACGTAATTTGTCCTAGGAAGAATATCTTTGTGGATATCTGAAATGACAATTATGGATAGGAAGAATGTAGTTGCAGATATCTGAAATGTTCTTTTTGACTAGGCAAAACTGAATTACAGATATCTGCAACACATATCCAGTCTAGCTGTTAAATGTTAAAAAGGCTTGCCATAGATGGCCACTCCCCCTCTCACACTGCTCCCTGACTGAGCTCAGCGCAGGACCAGAGACAGAGAGGGTTGAAGAAAGCAGCAGAGCTTTGGCAGTTAAAATGTGAAATACGCCTCAGACCCATAAGAATTTACAAAGTAGCACTACTTTGTTTACCACATTTGACTCTTTTCCTGCTTCCAATGTTAGCTACATGATTGCTGGATATACCAAACTTTCTTCACTTTCCTGGAGCAGGAACATCACGACTGTTGTGTGGAATAAGGTTGGCGAAAAAAAGGCCCTACGCTTTTCAGTGTCTATTTTTTCGCTAAGAGGAAACTCAACAAAAAGCCATTTGCCAACTCTAAATATCAAACAAAAGCCAGACACTGTATAGTATTAAGTTGCTGTGAGCTGTAGCCTACATTCACCACTTCTAACCAGAGGCAGAACATAACATAATCTCAGAGATTATTCCTTCACAGCGCTGTGCAATGTGAGAAAATCTCAGAGCTAAACTGGGCAGACACAGCACTTTTCATCAGACTCACCCCGGGTCAATGAAGTATAATGCTAACTAATAACATTACCGTCGCCAAAATACCCCCACGAATCAAATCCCCTACTTCACTGTTAACTGTCAAGCCACTAAACCAGCATGGAAATTAACACCTCTGCTGAAATGTTAAATTCATTAACGATCATATGACACAAGACCCTCTCTCTCTCTCACACTCACACTCACACACACACACACACACACACACACACACACAGTCCGGTTCTGGTGGTTGATTAAGCAGATATGTGCTGATTAGTTCTCATAACGGGCCGGGTGGGTAGCGCACCGCCATGAG
>NC_053117.1:18059043-18071543 GCF_010015445.1 Perca fluviatilis
CCAATGTCTGCACACACTTAACCTTCCATAACTCTGATCATGTTAAAGAGAGAATAGCTACTGTGCTTTAGTGGTGTATTACCTGTGTTGCTGTGGTCCTCGTCGAGGGGTTAAAGGTGAAGAAGCTCTGTAGCAGCTCTAGTAAGTCGTCTCCAGCTGCACTAAATATATGTTCCTAGCAGATGGAAGGAAGATAAGGAAGACGCAGGATAGTGGACAATATGATAAAGTCACATTAGAAAATAAGTTTATAGAAATGTTAAAATTTGATTGTAAGATTTATTTAGAATTTGTAGGAAAATAGAAAAATGTATCCTAAATAATGTTAATTAAATATAAAATGGGATTTTAAAAGAATTTTAAACTTAAAAATAAAAATAATTAAAAAAGTACACAACACTTAAATATGGTTTTAGATTTTTAGGTAAGTTGTGGTTTGAAATGTTTGCACACACTTAACCTTCTATAACTTTGGATTATGTTAAAAGAGAATAGCTATTGTGTTTTAGTGGTGTATTACTTGTGTTGTTGTGGTCCTTGAAGAAACAAACGGGAAGAACCACTGGAGAAACTGGAAGGCGCCTGTGAAAAAACAAAATACACAGGACTCACTTTGTAAGGAGAGTGAAACGGGAAATAGATAGTAGTGGGACCATGTTTCTTTGACACCCATTCCTTTTGCAGACATATATGACAAACAAATTACACAAGGATCTTCACTTGTAAGCAGAGTTAAAACATCCATCACTGGGGAAATAACTGATACCAACAGGCCATGTTTCTTTGTGGGCCCTGACCAACACCCCATGTTTCTTCTTCTGTGCAGCCTCACAAGATCTTAGTTAGCTGGTCAAGGTCTGAGTCTCCAGCAATGGAGGATGGTGCAGAAAGAAGAAGAAACAGGCCAGTGCGCGAACAATAATTACTGTATGAATATATCTTTGAAGTGCGGTTTGTGTACCCGAAGGAGTAACTCTGCCAAGATGCATCCCACTGCCCACATGTCAACACCCACACCGTACATCCTGGCACCAAACAGGAGCTCAGGGGAGCGGTACCACCTAGGAAATGGTTCAATAAACAGACGGTTACATTTTCAACTATTAAACAGGCATACAGTATGTTACTTTTCTAGGAAAAAGATTAAGCCTGTTTAACTAGAACAACTGGGAAACCTTGAGATTCCTTACCCAAGAGAAGAATTAGTTAATTAATTATTAATTAATTAACTAATTGTTAGTTTATTTTTAAAAGTATGTGTTGTCACACATGACTTAACCAGTCACAAATGTATCTTCTCATGACAGACTTTTAACTTAATAAAATAAGGCACATGCGGATTTATTTATCTAAATTGATTTAGATAAGCTGTGTGCAGAGGTGTCAAAATTATTCACATTCATTACTCAAGTAGAAGTATAGATACTAGGGTTAAAAAAGACTTCTGTAGAAGTTGAAGTATCAACTCAAGCTTTTTACTCAAGTAGAAGTGTAAAAATACTGGTTTCAAAACTACTTAAAAGTATAAAAGTAATGTAAGGGGAAAAAATGCCATTAAGGACAAAAGCTTAGGCCACGCCACAGGGGCCTAATAGTGTACTACCCCACCTCTACAAAAAAACATTTTTCCAAAGGCCATAATGACTATAATGTTATGTTATATGTTAATGTTGAAAAATTTGGGATGCACCTGTTTCAGCCGCATTTATGCCCATTGAAAATGAACGCATTTTAGTACAATGCAAATACATTAAAGAACCATATATGTGTACTACTGAGCATTAACATGTGTTTCGTGGAGCGGAAGATATGATGACTAGTTGCCTGTAAGTATTGTAATGGTGCAGAAGGTCAACCTTCAGAGGCATGTTATCAATAGCCTTTATTGGAATGTAAATGTACATCCAAGCTTAGCTGCAGGAATCTGTGAGGGCAACGGATGTAAGATAACAAAACGAGAAAATTGCCGGTGCTTGGTTGGGACATTTCGCTCGAGTTCTCTCTCGAGTCTCTGCCACGGACATCTTCCTACTAGGCTACATACGTCTGCCATTTCCTTGGTGGAGTGTGACGTGATTTGTGTTATGTGCAGGTGCGATGGATCGCGTACAAACCAATAGGGTGTCGGAATGTGTTTATACTTCTCATCCAACCACAATCAAATTCACTCTCTCTGGATGGCGCGATTTATCTGGATAGATTTTTCTTTTCTTTTTTAACGATGAAAAGCCAAAATTAAAAACAAGCCGAACTGAAATAGGAGTAACAGGGCTATTTTTAAAATGTAAGGAGTAGAAAGTACAGATAACTGTGTGAAAATGTAAGGAGTAGAAGTAAAAAGTCTGCTGTAAAATAATTACTCCAGTAAAGTATAGATACCCAAAATTTCTACTTAAGTAAGGTAACAAAGTATTTGCACTTCGTTACTTGACACCTCTGAATGAGTGTAACAAAAACACAGGGGCATGTGCAGATAAGTCTAAGTTATGTTTTATTAATACAATAAGCACGGACCTGGTAACAACTTGATGTGTGTAGACTCTGTTGGGGCTGCCAAATGCTTTGGCCAAACCAAAATCAGCCAACTTCAATACTCCGTTGCCATCTAACAGCAGATTATTGGGCTTCAGATCCTGGACATACAAAGTATCAAAATGTGAGTTATTGACTGTATGTGTGCATATGTGTGTACAGTATGTGTGTGGAGCATTAGTGCTCTTACCCTGTGTAGGACCCAGTGTTTGTGCATATACTCTAATCCCTGTAGAGTCATGAGGATGTAGGCTTTGATGTTGGCCGGAGTAAGGACTAGGCTGGTGTCTTTGATGATCACCTTTATAAAAAAAAAATAAAAAAAGTTAAAAAATGACAAAGAGGTTTAAGTAAAGCCGGATATCTGACAACTAATAATCCTCATCCATTACCTAATGTTTTACAGGTCTCTAGGCTATACATTCAAAAACAAATTACACTTATCGGAACAGATAAGAGAATTAAAAGACAACTGGGATGTCGACACAGCTGCAGCCAAGCTAAACAGCATTCAACCTCTCACCCAGAATCTCCATTGTTCCAGCAGCTCCAAAAACACTGACTTTAGTATCCTGCTATGTAATTTAACTGGCAATAAAAGCATTGCACATCTGTAGTTGATAAACTCACACAGCCAAATCTAACCATGTGGCCTAAAAATAGTCTTAGCACCCGTTATAAGACGAGCAACATATTTCATCCTCATGTCTGTCTGCTGCCTGTGAGCCACTAATGGCATCAATTCATTGTGAGAGCCAAGAGCGGAGTGCTATTGATTTTTTAAAGTGTATTTATCTTGTTTTGCATTGTTCTATTAAAGTCTAATGTATTGGTGGTGGCCGACCATCTGGAGCCTCGTATGCTAAAACAAACCAGAAGAAAACTAAAAAAGCCTCAGTGACCTTGCAGAACCACTTAATGGTTAGATGAGAGCACTCACAATGCTATCTTCGTCATCCTGCTCATATTTTCAGTGCTACTCTGTATGTCATCTGACCTTACACCTCTCGATCATAATCTGTGTGTGTGTGTGTGTGTGTGTGTGTGTATGTATGTAGATATTTCTAAGGAAAAGAATGAAACCCAGCTTTTAAATGCTCTCTCCCTGATCTCTAATAAGGGTGAGGCAACATTGTGTTCTTTCACAATCATAAATGAGTGATGTGACTCTCCAGTGTATATGGATAATACACATCTGTACAACATGGTGTGATCCAATTAAAAAAAGGTGTTGATTGAGGTTACAGTTTGTGGAAAGAAAATAGGCAAACCAGTAAAGAAATTTTCAAATCTATAATTTGCTGATAATATTGAAAAATACTATGAAAAATGTATTTAGTTAGTTTAGTGAAGTTAGGGGGACACATTCAGGAAATGCAACTAAAGCTGTTCTAAATTTGGAAGGTTCTCAGAAAGAAAAAAAACATATTCCTGTCAGGAGAAATTAATATGGAAATGTAAACTGATCAAACTCTTACAATTTAATTAAATCTAAATTAGAACAAAATAAAGCTTTTCAATGGGCTGTTGAATGGGACTTCATAACATTGTTTCATGTTATTTTGTCTATCCCTGGAAAGACACAGATGGGCTGAAAGAGATGGTTTCAAAAAAGGTGAGGAACTGTCTTACCTCCAGATCTGTTTCCATGAAATCAAACACCAGGCTGATGTTGGATTTGTGTCCAAAGGCATCCAGCAGCTAAAAAACCCACAGCAGCCGAAATGTTAATGCTCAGTTCAAATTAGGAGAATACTTACAATATAGAAAGTTAATTATTTTTTTCCTCACAAGTAATACCATTAACATAACATTAGATAGGAAACCAATCCGTTAGTAAAACTTCGAGCATGCATTAAGGACATAAAAATCTGGATAGCCTACAATTTCCTTATGTTAAACTCAGAAGTTATTGTACTTGGCCCCAAACACCTCTGAAGCTCATTATCTAAAGATATAGACTCTGGACGGCACTGCCCTGGCCTCCAGCACCACCGTAAGGAATCTCTGAGTTATCTTTGATCAGGGAAATATCCTTTAATGCCCACATAAAACAAACTTCAAGGACTGCCTTTTTTCACCCTAGGCACATCCTGTCTCAAAGGGATGCAGACAAACTAGTCCATTCATTTGTTACTTCAAGGCTGGAATATTAAAATTCCCTATTATCAGGTTGCTCCAAAAAGTCCCTAAGGACTCTCCAGTGGATCCAGAATGCTGCGGCATGACTACTGATAAGAACTAGGAAAAAAATACAGTAGATTTCTCCCATATTAGCTTCTCTGCGCGGATTTTATATCCAGAATTGAATATAAAATCCTCTTCACCTACAAAGCTCTACTATATATATTTATTAAACGGCTTGGGTGAAAAAAAGTCTGGTTAATTTATCAGCTGTGGCAAAAAGTGGAGAAAAACGGAGCAAGAGCCTGTCCTCCACTCCAATTCAGGCTGATTCAAGACCTGCATCACCCGGTTGGGGTTGAATTCGCTCTAATGACCGCCTCGCTCTACATTATCCGTTACATATATCTTAAAGAGCTCATAGTACTCTACTACCCCACTAGAACACTGCAATCCCAGAATGCAGAGTTACTTGAGGTTCCTAGAGTCTCCAAAAGTAGAATGTGAGCCAGAGCCTTTAGCTACCAGGCTCTTCTCTTGTGGAACAAGCTCCCAATTTCGGTTCGAGAGGCAGACACCATCTGCTGTGTTCCTGCTTGACGCCGACTACTACTACTACTACTACTACTACTACTACTACTACTACTACTATCATTATTATTAGTCATAGTCAATTATCTTTACTGTTACTATAATGTCCATGGTTCATCATGTGATTCCATTACTCACTGCTAGAATTGTTATGGCCCTCCACCTACAGCCAGGTTCTGTCCGAGGTTAAAGGAAGTTTGTCTTTGCCACTGTCCCACCTTAGGGAATTTGTTGTGTCTTTGTAAATTATAGAGTGTGGTCTAGACCTTCTCTATCTGTAAAGTGTCCTGAGATCATTTCTGTTATGATTTGACACTATAATTAAAATGTAATTGAATTAATTAGAAGGTACAATCACAAAATAATGAATTTTTACCCACCCCAATGATATTTGGATGATGCAGTTCTTGCAGCAGTTTGATCTCTCGAAGAGCAGTCCTATTAATACCTATTAATAAGAAATAGTTATAGATTAGTCATTAATGATGACAATGGACTGCACTGTGTGGTATAAACAGGAAGTCAGCATTTACCATCTTTAGCCTCAGTTCTGTGGCCAACCTTAATCTGCCAGAAAAAAAGACAACAATGTGGTGGTAAACGTCAGCATAGCATACAAATGCTAACAGATGTCCAAACTTAAGCTAATTTATTGTACCTTTTTAATGGCAACTATGGTATCATTCGTTTTGTCCCTGGCTTTGTACACTGTGGCGAACTGGAGAAGAGAAACAGAGAGCGATAAGTACGGAAATACAGAGACCAAATATGTGTTTTTTCACGCTCACTGCTGCTGTAAGGACAACATGGACCAGCAAGTCTTTGTTGACATTAGCAACCAGCTAACGCTTGTTAGCTTGCTAACATGCTTCATACACATCGAGCCAGAACCTGCAAGAGGAAGAAAGCAGAGAGATATAAAGACCAAAATCTCTGATGTTTGTCTCCACTTACCTGACCCTCTCCGAGGAAGTCCAATTTCTCGTATCGTTTAGTTCTGGATTTTACATCAAGCGCCATGATACCTAGCTAACTGTCAGTTTCATCAGGAGACACTTCCTGTCTTGTTAAAGGTCCGTGCGTTCTTTTTCCGGGTTAGAAGAGGTTTTCTATTGGCCGACACCGTCACCTACCGGATCAATTTGTCCAACACTGAGAACGCTAAAGCAACTTGTAAAGCAGGTTTATATAAACAATAATATGATTTCAATTTACAGTGAATTGTTTTATACTAATTTCTATTTTGAATGTCGTGCCACAATTGGTTACTGTATAATTTTATGAAGTGTCGGTTTCCGTCATTATTATTAGGCTACTTTATTATGCAGTAACATGGAACTAACGTTACTACTTCTACTACTACTACTACTACTACTACTACTACTACTACTACTACTACGCTAGTACTACTACTATGATAATCATCATCATTAATATTTGGCATAGTATTACACTTAGTAGGAGTTCAATAACAAGATCGAAAGAAAAAGAAATATTAAATCTGATCTATTATCAAATTACTAACAAATAGCTAAACTTATAAATGCTGTATTGTGATGTGGTCTATTTTATTTCATTTCAATTTCAGGTTCAAAGGGAATTTTCTCATAACTTTGTTTTTATGTTATATATATATATATATATATATATATATATATATATATATATATATATATATATATATATATATATATATATATAGGCAGTTCACCACTTACCTGAGGTTGAAAAAAAAGTAAGGTTACCCAAAACTGAAAAATAATTTACATTTCTGAATTTTACAAAAAGGCCTTTTTCAGGGAACAAGAAATGGGTTAACAACATAAAGCTGTTCTGCAGCAATGGAGGTTGATCAAGCTTTGAAAGTTGGTGCTACCAATTCCCACAGGTGTTCCAACTTGTCTGGATTACTTACAACCCCCTCTGTTTGTATAAAAGTATTGTTGGAACACACTGTGGTACCATACCCTCGTGAGCATTATTTGAACAGTATTGTACTGCAGAAGTAGTGTGTTGCCATAAAAGTGCGCGAAAAAGGCAATTAACAATGGAAGAGAGACAGACCATCATAACACTTAAGAATGTTGGTCTTTCCTACAGAGAAATTGCGAAGAAAGTCAAGGTGTCAGTGAGTACAGTATTCTTCACCATCAAAAGGCACTTAGAAACTGGGGGAAACTCTGACAGGAAGAGGTCTGGCAGACCCAAAGCCACAACAGAATCAGAAGACAAGTTTCTGAGAGTCAACAGCTTGCGTGATAGGCGGCTCACAGGACAACAGTTTCAAGTACAGCTTAATAGTGGTCGTAATAAGCAAGTCTCAGTTTCAACCATAAAGAGAAGACTTGGAGCTGCAGGTTTGATAGGTCGAGTTGCAGCAAGAAAGCCATTGCTAAGACGTCGGTGATTTGTACAGAGTGAAAGGCCCCCTGAACCAAAACGGCTACCACAGCATTTTGCAGCGCCATGCAGTACCCTCTGGTATGCGCCTAGTTGGTCAGGGGTTCATCCTACAGCAAGATAATGACCCAAAACATAAGTCCAAGCTATGCCAAAACTACCTTAGCAAAAAAGAACAAGATGGTAAGATTAAAAACATGGAGTGGCCAGCACAGTCACCAGACTTAAACCCCATTGAGCTGGTTTGGGATGAACTGGACAGAAAAGTGAAAGCAAAGCAGCCTACAAGTGCCACACATTTATGGGAACTTCTGCAACAGAGTTGGGAAAATCTTTTTCTCCATTGTAGAAAGAATGCCACGAGTGTGTTCAGCTGTTATATCTGCCAAAGGGGGCTACTTTGATGAGTCAAAAATTTAGAATACATTTTGTTTTTTTAACTTCAATTATTTATTTGTTCTATTCTTTCAGAGTACAATAAGACATTGAACTGCATTTTTCAATAAAAAAACTATATATATATAATATTATACATTTTATAGAATTTCTTTCTACAACTAATAAGAATATTACTGTAATAATAATACTGTGATAATAATACAGTAATACACTTTTTCATACTGCACTTTGTATGATTTCTTAATCAATGACAGAAAAACAAATCTCAACTCAGATCTTATCTGTTCTGAAATTCCTGTAACATTCCACAGTTATGATGCAATATGCAGTAGTGTTATGTTCCAGTTTGCCTTTTTTTTTTAAACAGTTAGACGTTTGACATCGGTCTCTTGGGAGTCTCTTCTGTCAGTTAGGAAGGTTTTGTGATCCATGCACCGCTGAACACATCTCTACATCCCATCTCCATACACAGTAGATACCCTCACATCCCACAGGATTAGCCATGGCTCCTCTCCTTTGACCCTCCCTGCCTCACACACACACACACACACACACACACACACACACACACACACACACACACACACACACACACACACACACACACACACACACACACACACACACACACACACACACACACTTTCTCTCTCTCTGACTGACTTCATGTTAAGTTTGACAAGAGGACTGTGAAGGATCAGCAGGCCTAATACACCCCTCATTCTCCCCTCAGATGCATACACATTTATATCCTGACAGCTCACAGATGTGACTGACAGGACCGTATGTGCCCATGCAACCATGAAGAGAAGAGAAGAGAAGAGAAGAGAAGAGAAGAGAAGAGAAGAGAAGAGAAGAGAAGAGAAGAGAAGAGAAGAGAAGAGAAGAGACTCTAGCAGTAGTCTAAATCTTTACTGGCATTGTATCATCAACCTTTAGGGACGCACAGGCGGCCTTACATTATTGTAACGTGGAGCATAGCTGTCCAGTGGTGGACATAACTCAGACCTACTTACATCACTCCCTCTAAAACAAATGTGGCATATTGATGTCCTCCTCTAATTCTGATATGATTTGAGGGCATTCTTGTGCTCATTCCCCTCAGTCTCTCTGTGAGACTGTGGATGAGGAGCACAGCAGCTGAGTTATGGAGGCATAAGTGATTCTTGTGGCGTTTATACAGTTTGTCACAGTAAATCTCATGATAGCATGGGTAACATTACGCACAATAACTCATTCTGGTTATATGTCACATTAGCAGATGGTGCTGTTGGGCTGGTATGTGAATGTGTGTGTGTGTGTGTGTGTGTGTGTGTGTGTGTGTGTGTGTGTGTGTGTGTGTGTGTGTGTTGTGTGTTGTGTGTGTACCTCTGTTTGACGGGCAGGAGGAAAGTGAAACAGCAGGGCTGTTTATCAAACTTATAGGAAGTGGGTGTTGTTGAGCAAGGACGTGTCGCACCACCACATCCTGCTGCTGGAAAGACAGGACAGGGTTCACACAGTGTATAGTAAACAACTAATGCAGGCTAGGTGTCTTTTGTGTGTGTGGTGTGGTGAGGCATGGTGTGTGTGTGTGTGTGTGTGTGTGTGTCTGTGATATGTGACCACTTCATTCAACACTGTACACTGATTGTAAATAACCTGGCCTGTTGTCTTTAAAAGAGATGAAGATGAGGCCATTCAGGTGGTCCCTGAAGATGTATTTTTTTTTTTAACAGTTAATTTCCTCCTTGCATCACTCTGCCTAACACATGTTCTGTTAAACACACTGACAACTGGCAATCAGATTTAAGCCACCACCACCACCACCCACAAACCATGCATATCACATTAAAATGCAAAAAACAAGATCTGATGAAAGTGTGAAATCTTAAGTTGTGAAGGCCATTTTTGAGAGAAAATAATACGGTCAAAAGCTTCAGCTCTCCTCAAGAATATATCTAAAAAGATGTCCAACAATTTTGGCTATTGTACATTACACCTCCTATTTCTGTTTTAATTGGTCATATTGCTCCATTTAAAATTTTAGTCATTCATTGCTCCATTTGACATTTTAGTCATAACATATGACCTCTGTCAGGTCAATACATCGGAAAGATAAGATTTAAAAGGAACTTCGATACACTGACTGAATGTGTAGGAGAAGAGTGATTCAGCGCTTTCACAGCCAGTGCTGTATAACACACCTGCTGCACATCTCTGTCTTGGTTTTACTCACTCACTCTCAGGGGAAGTGGCAGTGTTCTGTCATCTAGGGAGTTTTCCTCTTTGTTTCTGACTCTCTCACATAGGCCCACACACATGCAGCTGTATCTGACCACATGCACAGTTATAACACAACAGGATGTTGTAGGGTGGATGTATGAGGTGTGAAGGTTTGCACAAGTTGTGACAAACAATATCTGTTTCTGAGAACTAATAATTCATTATTCATTTGTCTAATAGATGCTCCCACTCTTGATCTGTTGCTTGTTTTTTCCCCTTGGTATAGCGTATATGTCAGGATTTGAATCCAAATGTATCCAACTTCCAACAGTGACTTACCCATTTCACATTTATTCTTTGCAGATGTCTGTGGTGAGAAGACAATAAGAAAGCAGAAGGACAAACAGAAGGACAATCATTATCTTCCTTACTGCTGTTAGTTTACAGCCAACGCAGAGATTCATCAAATTGGTGCTGTCAGTCCTGGGTTGCATTGTTAGATGCCAGAACTGTCAGTTTGAATAAATATTAGGGCAGAATTTTTGTTTTGTTCACCATTGTCTTCCTCCAGCATCTGAGGCATCAGCATACACCGGGGCTTGTGGAGGACTTTAAGATGAGCCCACTTGATAGCTGGGCTCATACAGAGACAACATTATGATAATGTCCCTATAAGTAGCAGGGGGATGGGCACAGTGTCATCTCTTCACATAGACAGAGCCAGCAGGGAGTCCGCAGTCAACTGCATTTAGGGCTGTCTTTGTTGTTGTCTTAGCTCCCATCTGGGTTGCTGTTTTGTTGTGGTCTGCATCTCCTCTCAGACGTCGTTATCGCTCTCATTAGAAGAATATCTATCTCAGCCCCAAATGGAGAACAAAGTCTTCCAATAACTCTTTCTCTCCCTTTGTTTGTTTGTGTGTGTGTGTGTGTGTGTGTGTGTATCTACCGTTATATGCAAGTATGACTGCATGTGCAAATGGCAGGTGGCCCCTTTAGTCGTTCAGAGAGACTGTACACTGTGTGCTGAGCAGTTCTGTTTTAATGAATTGCTGTATGCAGCCTATACGCTCCATTTTTTTGTCTAATTTAACACTCAGGAAATACATTTGGAGATTACAAGGAGAGGATGTGTAAAATGTGTCCCAGGATGGATTCAAACCCCCACGATGCCACGGCTACACTGAATGTGTGTTATACAACGATAGGCAGCAGGGTGTTACAGCCAGTCGTCTTTGGAAGGTAAATGAGGGAGAAGAGTAGGCCATTCTGGTTATATGGTTTATCAGAGTGTATCAGGAGCTGGAGATAGAAGTGTGTTATCCAAGAAGTCATTTACTTCATTAAACCAGTCAGATCACTGAGGCCTCAGTAGTCAACCTTGTCACACGTCCCATTAACTTCTCAATCTATCAGCATGGCCTTTACCCCTTCTGTCTCACACACACACACACACACACACACACACACACACACACACACACACACACACACACACACACACACACACACACACACACACACACTCTCAAACACACACACACACACACACACACACACACATAATATACACAGATGCACTTTTGTTACGCACACCTGTATCTGCAAAACACAACTGCACGCTATATCACACACACAATTGCTTGTTCCTTGCATGCTTTCACTATCTTACTCACAGCAAAGACCTTTTCTCCTGCATACACACACACACACACAAACACACACACACACACACACACACACACACACACACAAACACACACACACACACAAACACACACACACACACACACACACACACACACACACACACACACACACACACACACACACACACACACACACACACACACACACACACACACACACACTCCCTTTCCCTCTATCTCAGCTAACCCCATTACCTCTGTTAGTCCCAGGGGTCTGTGAGCTCTGATGAACCTTCTGCTGCCCAGTGAGATTAGTGGACTCCCTGAGAAAAGCCCTTCATTGATTGAACGCAAGTCTCTCCTGCTCGCAATGTCAGCTCAAGGTTAGCGCGTTGACTCTCGCCGCTCTCTTTCCCAGCACAGTCAAGTGCTGTAGCTTTGTTATGAATATCAGTGTGGTATTATTATTTAAGCTCTGCTGACTCCACTGTTTATATTATTCATAAAAACAGTTAACCAATTATTGACATTCACCTTCAGAGCCTCACTTTCCTTCCTCTCTCAGTCCTTCTCTCCAGTGGCCCCACTTACAGTAAAACATTT
>NC_053117.1:18076543-18084043 GCF_010015445.1 Perca fluviatilis
GGCCGTGCTTTGGCTGTGTGGTGAAAGTGAATGGCAGAATGCCACTGTTATCAGCAGCCCCCAGAAACCTCAGTCACAACCACAGCACCAGAAGATAAATAGACAAGCCCGGATGAGTCAGGGAAAGTGTGGAAAAATAGTCAGGTCTCCAGGATATATGGGATTGAAGGTGTGGAAATGAGCACTGGATGAAAAAAGAAGAACAAGGGCGTGAGAAGAGAGGCAATTGTGAGAGAAGTGCGTGACTAGATGGAAAGAAATGGGGTTGAGGGATGGATAATAGAGGTGATTTAGACTCTGAGGGAACCATCGATCTTGTCTTGTTAAGAGGTTTGGGGGAATTGAAACTCTGGCAGTGTTTTTGTGGCGTAAAAGTATGAAGCAGGCTATTAAACCGCCTATTAAGTAATGAGATGCCCATGACACCTTAAAATAAAGCATGAGAAATCGATTAGGTGTATCCCCTTCTGAGCTGGATACCTTGGGTCGAAGTAGGATCACAGAGGGGGAGGAGGGAATGTGAACGCCATCCAAGGACAAATCTAACTGTTGGCAGGCTCTCTTAACAGAATATCAGCACTGGAGCACCTTTTGGCAGAGCACACAGAAAGAGGGAGGGAGGGAGAGGTAGGAGGTGGAGGGTTAAGGAAAGAGGTAGCACGGAGAAGAGGGGAGAGAACAGAGGTTTGGGGAGGGGGTGAGGTGAGGGGAAGGAGGAAGACAGTTGGGGAGAAGGGGAGGTGTTTTTGCTGACAGCCATTTTGTGGCTTCTGCTGCAGTTAAAATGGTTTAACATTCATCTGCTTCTGCGGGGTAGTTAGGTGAGGATGGTTTTAGTGCTACCTGGCATATGGCTCATCCAGAGGAGTGTGTGCATGTGGGACTGCACAGAGCGCCTGCAAGGCCATCATTTTCTATTATGGCTGTCCCACACATGGTACTTTATGATTGTCCTTCTAGCCCTACAGCTGAACACATGCTTGTGCCATCCATGCTGAACTGGGGAGAGAAAGGGTTTTATTCTGTATTTCAAATCCAATTATTTCATGGTGTATTTCATATATATGCTCTTTGATGTGGACAGGCTAAAAAGATGGCTTCCTTCACCTTGCTCTGCTCTGAGGCAGAGGACTAATGGACTTCCAATTTAAAAACTCATGCTCGTGCCCACTGGATTTGGAAGTATTAAAAGGCAGGGGCCATTCCTTTTGATTTGTCTCCAACCAAAGATTGGATCTTTCTAGATACATTGGTTTACGTGATTGCCCCTTCACTAGAGTGCTGGAATAAAAGAGATAAATGAAAAATGAAAATGGCAGACAGACAATGTTCATCATCCCTGTGAGATCTACAGCCTGGGATGGCCATGCCTTTACTACATTCTCACATCAAAGTAAAGGGGGGAAAGAGACTCTTCACCTTGTGCAATCACATGGGCGTTTGGTGTGCTTGTGGATGTGTAAATGGGTGTGCCTGTGTGTGTGTGTGTGTGTGTGTGTGTGTGTGTGTGTGTGTGTGTGTGTGTGCGTGTGCGCGCACACATCTGTCTGCATGTGTGTATGAGCTATTTGTGAGTCCACCTCAGGCACTGGGGCTGTTGGGTATGCAGCCTTAAAAGGTTGTGTTTCTGCTGCCATCCCTCTCTCCCTCTTTCTCTCTCTCTCTCTCTCTCTCTCTCTCTCTCTCTCTGCCTTTTCACTCACACTCAGACACTACCTATGTTTTGTCTGTGTCTGTATCATTCAACATCTCTGTTCTGTCCGTCTGTATTCCATTATCAATTCTTTATCATAATTGTTTTCAAAGGACAAGGCAAAATGTTGGAGGAGTGTCTCATTCACTGCCTCTCACATCTAGCACAGGGAATAACCTTATGCTATTTGAGAGGGAAGCTGGTTAGCGCTGGTAGTTTTGAGAACATAATAAAGCTATTTATGCAGTGGGTCTGGCCTCTTACAATCACCCTGCTGTCTCAGGCTAGTTGAGGTGTGTATGTATGTGTGTGTGTGTGTGTGTGTGTCAGTGTGTTTGTGTGTGTAAGAGAGAGAGAGAGGAGAGAGGAGACAGCAAGGCTCAGGGTAGGCAAGGGAGGCCCGAGGAGGGGTCAGACTTACATAAACTCTCAGCCTGTCTGCCAGTAACAGAGAACTAACACAGCTTAGGGCAGCGAGCAGGGAGGGAGGAGGAATAGTCATGACCCAGCTAAGTAGTTTACACAGTAATGGCCCAGAATGAAGATTGCACTAATGTATGACGCCATTTCGTTGTCATACTGGGTTATGGTTGGGGTAGTGAGTCTTAAGAGACTCACCCAAAGTGGATAGGTTTCTTCTAGATGTGTGATGGTGTGGTTGTGGTTGGCAGCTGTCTCTTTTTCCTGTCATTGTCCTCAGTCACATGACAGACAGGGTGGCTTTCACACATGCCATGAGGGCGAGTCACCAAGCTGACATTAGGGACTGGGAGGTTCCTGGAGGACCAAACATGGCCATGTGGGCACTGTACGATCAGGTTGGGACTGAGCCTAGACTCTCTATCTTTTGGTTATCCCTGTAAAACTTTGAATCCTGAGAAGTTACTAAGACACCACAGTGGTTTTGCATGTGTTTGCCCATTAAATGCAAGCCTGTACTGTACATTACTGCTGACCATTTTCCCAAGAATACCATACGTTTTTGGACTGATTTCTTAACTTCCAGGCAGTCAGTGGTTTATATTGGTTTTAATAGTGTGAAAATCATCTTACTGAGACTTTTCTGAGATAGGTAATCTATCAAACTGAACATGTAGCTTCCTTTATTTGTGCATCAGTGTTACTGATGGATGTAACCCTTGTTGTCTTGTGGTTATGCAGGGAGCAGGGTATGTTTTGAAGACCGTGTTTAGTGAAAGAGTTAAATTAGGGAGGCTCTGACATCTGATATTTTAGACTGCCAAAAAGCATTGCACTCAAAATCTTTGTTGTCTTCAAATCAAACTCAAAAGGCAAACAATGACAGTGTAGAAAGAATAACTTGGTAGTTTCTTGCGTGAAATAGGTTGCTGTTCACCTTTTGAGGATTACCTGACAGCAACAACAGGGAACCATTTACAGAACAGTCTCTCCTCAGAAGGGAGAATGTGAAAATAATGTGACTTCAACATAAAACTCAAGCCGACTTAGGACTAAAGTTCCTTTTCAATACTGCACTTAATGAATGAAAATGGATTACTTCCAGGAAGGTTGGAAATCAATCTGAAAACTAGTAAGCTTTGGAAAATTTGTTGGCAGTCTAAAGTTGGCCGTGTGGTATAAGTGATGTGGCGTTCATAAGCTTAAACCACTGTTATGGTCCTTTCATACTTAACCACCATGAGACTTGCATAACCTACACCAATAACCCTAATGAGTCAGCTTTGAAATACTGTGGTTTCAGATTGATAAACTTTACGGCTAAAGAGAGGGTTTGTAGAAACAAACCTTTTCATTTTTATTTAATCTAGCGAATGCAGAAGAAAAATGACTAACCATTGACTTAGACCTTAGGGTTGGACACTGTTTATGTGCAGTCTTACACTGAAATACCACTGTGGATTATGATTATTCAATCACACTGTAATCACAGGGCAGCATGGTGGTACAGTGTTTAGCACTTTCGCCTCACAGCGAGAAGGTTCTGTATTTGAACCTGCCGGCTGATGCATGGGTTTTCCCTGAGTTCTCTGTTTTCCTCCCACATGCAGGTTAGGTTAATTGTGGACTCCAAATTGCCTATGTGTCCCCTGTGATTGGCTGGCGACCTGTCCTGTAGCCCACCTCTTGCCCAATGTCAGCTGGGATCCTCTAAAAGGATAAGCGGGTATATCTGGATGGATGGATTGTAAGCATGTGCTGTGAGGCCTGTTGGGTATTATGTTGGGGATCAGCTGTTAGTACAGTAGCGTGGGCTGGTACAGGAGTGCACACAGAGAAAACACACACACAACACACATATACACACAGTATATGCTGTAAACCTTTTGTGCTCTCAGGTCATTGTAAGTCTGCAGCAAGCGCTAAGCTTTTACTTGAGTCATGTCCGCAGGTAGTGGTCTAGTCTGGGTTCACATAAGTATAAATGGTGTCAGTCTAAGCTCAGTGTGTGAGACAGAATTCCCCACTCTCAGCTCAGTCATGCCTCATGTCATATTGACTGATGGGATTCCCTGGAGCTGTAGTGAGAAGTGTAGTCCAGTGTTTGTTTTGGTTGCTTTCTGTTTATAAGCCCGTGTGTACGTAAGACTGTGTAAGTGCATATGTGTGTTGATGTAAGTATGTAATATATATCTGCACTGGCATGTGCAATGATCCAGAAAGGAAAAACCAAATCCTGTGAGAAATGGCTATGACAATGTTTCCTCTAGAGAGCAGAAATAGCAGCAGGGGTGAATAAGTATACTCGGTGACAGCAACACTGTCATTTGTATGTGTATTTATGTGCATGGAGTTTTTCATGCATGTGTGTATCAATGCCAATGCATGCGTGTGTAAAACAGTTCAGACGCTGGTTTTTCCAGACCAGCTCGTAAACCACATCTGGGGAAAGAATTTAGATTCCTTCCCTCCGTCTTTCTCTGCTGCCTTCCTTTCTCCCCATGTGTGATTCCCTCCCTCCTTCCCTGCTCTGGTGAAAGGAAAAAACAGAAGTCAGCTTCTTTAATTTTTTTCTGTCTTGTCCTCAGGCTAACTTCAGCCTGGTTTTAGAGCAGAGAAGAGGAATGTCTTATTTTGCACACTGATCACTCTAGTGTTTGAACGGGCTCTGCTTCAGATCTGTCAGGGGATAGAATGAAAGGGAGGGAGAAAAGGATTAGCAAAGAGTGAGTAAAGAAGAGAGTAGGGAGAGAGGAAGGCAAGTGGTAGTGGATGTCAAAAATGTGTTTGTTTATGCGAGGTACAAAATGCAAATGAGAGCGCTGCAGCATGCCCCCACAGTTCTGTGATGAGCTTGTGTGTTTGTCTTCATACATAACAGGCAGCTAATGATGTTGATGGCAGCAGACAGGCCCGTGCTGAGAGGTAGAATGGAATAGAAGCTTTGGGGATGACAGGACTCTGTCTTAGTAGCTCTTCTTTTGGTCATCATATCATTTACCTGCTCTCTCCGCAGACTGTCCCTGGCTTCGCTGTGTTCCTGTGGGACAACCAACCCAACCCCAGTAGGTGATTGACAACAACCAACCAGCCCGACAGATTACTGTTCTCTATCTTCCCATTGGCTGGCTGCCACAGCTTCCCCCATCCTGACTGGCTCTGGCTGGAGCGTGGATGGAGCCAAGGGATCTGGTTGGCTCGGCCCGACCCAAAGAGGCGGAGTTACAAGGAGGCAGGGTGGGGCCAAATGAAGAGGACCAGGAAGGAGCAGGGGGCATCAGTTTGCCGCGCAGTGATGATGTGATTAATGGTGCCATCAGCGAAGGGGAGGGGCTAGAGGAGCAGGTAGAGGGGCTTCTGGAGGAGCAGGAGTTCTCCATCAAGGAAGCAAGTTTCCAGGAAGGAAGTCTAAAACTGAAGATTCAGACCACCAAGCGCACCAAGAAGCCCCCCAAGAACCTTGAGAACTACATTTGCCCACCGGAGATCAGGATGACCATCAGACCTCCGGTTGGAGAGGGCAAAGGGGGGCGGCAGGGACGGACAGGAGGCGGGGCAGGGCGGGGCCAGAAAGACGAAGAACGAGGACCCCCCAGAAAAAGGGTAAGTCACCATCCCTGGAAGTGCTGCCCCTTCTGTGTGTATTTAGTAGGTGTGCAGTATTTCATGTACAGTATGTTTTTCACAGGTGTAACTCCTTCTTTCTATCTCAACGTCTTTGAATTGACTGCTCCCTCTCTCCTACACTCCACCTCTTTCTTTACCTCTCTCTCTCTCTCTCTCTCTCTCTCTCTCTCTCTCTCTCTCTCTCTCTCTCAGTAGCTCGTTTCCCTGCTTGGTTACACAGGGTCAAAGTTTGCTGTGTAATTGAAACCAGTCATGGCTAGCTGAGATCACACAGTGACACACACACACACACACACACACACACACACACACACACACACACACACACACACACACACACACACACACACACTCACTCGCACTCACATAGGAGCTGAGAATAGGGCTGACATAAGCAAGTGACAGCTGGTGTCTGCTCTCTCCATTTGTGGTCATATACACGGAGACCTCTCCTCTCCTCTCCTCTCCTCTCCTCTCCTCTCCTCTCCTCTCCTCTCTCTCCTCTCCTCTCCTCTCCTCTCCTCTCCTCTCCTCTCCTCTCCTCTCCTCTAACAAAATCAGCTCTTGTGGGTCACGCCCCTTCATCCCCCTGCTCCATCACACCAGTTACACACTACACTGGTGTTTGGTGTGTGTGTGTGACACTGTGTACGTACAGGTCCTTGGGGGAATCTAGTGTTTGTAGTGTGTGTCGACCTACACAGTGGTGTGTGTGTCCAAACCTGAAAGCCATCTCCATATCACTGAGCTCGACAGGCCCAGCAGGAGCAAAGGCGTCATGTTGTCAACATGATGCTGGGCCGCGTTTTGCACTGTTGTGCTTCAGTCTTGTGGTTTGAACTCAAATTCAAGGGGCTCACGAGGTATTTGCATGGTCAGATATACCTCCACTTTTTGTCCGTGTTCAAAAGGGGTCTGATGCAACCCCAAAAAATACCAGTCATGATGAATCGGAAGGCGGGCGGACTCAATGGCCAATCTGATTGGTGGAGTGCTAACCCGGAAATGATGAGCGGGATGAGCCTGACTAATGGCTCTCAAAATCTGATGAAAATCTTTTAAACTGACCTTTGTCAATCTGAAATGAAGACAGATTCAGCAACTGTATGGCCTATTTCTCGCTTAAAATGTTTTCAGAAAGACGTTTCGGTGAACTATTTTCGTAAAATACAAGATCGTATTCCGAACGAGCCGCCATTTTGGTGTGGCTTTGAAATTCGGAAGAAGCCAGACCCACGGTTTTCATTTTTTGGTCGACAATACAGATTAGCGCCGCCTGCTGTTATGGAGACGTATTATGTCTCGCGTACGCGCAGAATGTACACTCAAGTCGGCGTCGCTTCGGTGTGTTCCGAGGCACTTTTTTGACCAACTCGCGGAGGCAGTCAGTCCGACTGCCTTTTTTCTGCCGAAGGTCGGCCGATGGGTTGGTGTGTCAGAGCCTTTATATTACTGTTTCCCAACTTGGGGGTTGGAAACCAAAAAAAGGAGTTGGAAGATTAATCTTAAGGGGTCACAAGATAATTACCAAGAGAGGCAGAAAAAAACATTTCTGCTACACACAGTTTTTCTGCTAATCATTTTTTCTAATGAATTACTGGATCATTTTAGTTCTTCAGGGCTACACAATGTTATGTTGATAAAGCAAGGTTGGTTGAACTAGTAAAAACCAGTAGGCATTTGCAATAGGTGACAAGGGGTAGGAAATACATTGCTTCATAAGCCAAACATGTTTGTGTGTTGGGTTTTTACAAACAACT